>NC_138373.1:43029821-43045661 GCF_054177405.1 Leptonychotes weddellii
AAGTCATAATCTCTGAGTCTTTTCTGTTTTGGGGGCTCCTCCTCCTAGTCATTCTGTTGATGGGTGTTGGAGGGAATGTATAGAGTCCAAATTATTGACCAGAACCCAAGCAAGATGCACCTGTTTTCTTGGGACCTTAGGATTGCTGGCCTCGTTTTCCCAGTCTGTCTTCTGCGGGAGGGGTCTGCAGCATTGTTACTCAGGCAACCCTGTTTGGGCCAAGTTGCGCGGCGCCCCTGTGGCGGGGGATGGGCTCAGTGGGAATCAGTCTTTGGGGCTTTTGTTCTCTGGCGCCTTTCCGCATCTCTTCCGTGAGTCAGCAGAAGAGACCATTTCTAACCCTCTGCCTCAGAGCAGAGAGATCACAGTCTGTTCTTCAGTGAGCTCTCCAGGACACACCGTCTCTGTTTCTGTCCGTGCTGCTATAAACTGCAGCGTCCTGGGTTGTGCGCCCCTCCGCAGTGCTCCCAGTCCTGCCTCCAGGTCGGGGCATGTCTCTGCCCTTTGTGCTTCTAAAACCCCCAGCCGCTCCCAGTTCGCATGCGCGTGACTCCGCTGCTCGGGGTTTCCACCCCCGGGGATTGCAGTTCACCAGCAGGACCCCGGCGCACTGGGTTTCCATCTCGGAGGCTGCAGTTCGCTTGTGCGCGACTGTCGCTCCGGTTTCTGTTGGGGGGGGGGGGCTGCGGTTCACGTGCGTGCAACCCCGCCAGTCTGGTTTTCCACCCCGGGGGCTGCCCTAAAGTCCTTTCCCCAGTGCTACGGGTCTGCAAGTCTGTGCCCGTCCACAGTGCGCAAGGCTGTCACTCACCGGTGGTGTAGGATCCCCACGGCCAGGCACCCTCCCGCTGGCGTTTATCCTCCCATATCTGCCAACAGAATCATGGCTCTCCGCTTCATACCTCAAAACCAACTGCCTGCGATATTCTGTTTGTAGAGATCCAGATCTTCTTACATCTCAGACTGGTTTTGTGGGTGCTCAGAGTGGTCTGGTAGATATCCAGCTCAATTCCCGGACCAGTTGAAATAAGGGTCCCCTACTCCTCCGCCATCTTTTTTCCTCTCTCTTCTTTCTATTTTTAATGAATTTTTTCCAAGCAAAATTCTACCCTCCAATGCTAATAAAAATTAAGACTTATTATTGGGTGCTTACTGAGTATTTATTTGGTACTGTACTAAGTACCTGACATAGGGTATCTTAGTGAATACTTACATAAAATTTACTGGTCATTTGTTGCATTAATTTTAGTGTTAAGTAAACAAAGGCATTGAGAGTTTAATAACTGGCTGAAGATTATACAGCTAATGCGTAGAAAAACAGATTTTAACCTGTTGGTCTGACTCGACAGTGTAAAGTTAAATCAATATAACCATGTATAGAATGACATTAGAGATGTGCTTGGCTGTAGTTCTATTAGAGATTATTCTAACTATCTTATGTAATCACAGAAACACTTTTGCAATAAGTAATTTAATGTTCGTAGAACATCTGAAGGTAGGACAATGGATATTCCTTAGCAAGGAAGAAAAGTTTGTGAATTCATCTTGCCAAAATGAATATTTTAATGAGAATGAAGTATTTTTCTTCCAGTTATTATTTTCTAGAGATAAATGATGATTTTTTTATAATGATTTTTAAAATTTCCCAAAATGCATCTGAAATGAATTTATTTAGCAATTCATGGCAGAGACATAAGGATAGTCCTCAGGTCTTTGGGGCAAATTGCATACACAGTCAATCCCCACCAACTAGTCAAGCCAGCAAAGGACTTAAGCTAGCACATAGCTAAAGTTAGATTCTGGTTCATGAATTTTCTTGTCTTGTAGGTATTATATAGCAATAAGAATAAATGGTTAAAAGTTACCAAATTTTCTGAGTGTCTCATTTTATCTATTCTCCTAGCCCCAGTTTAGCTTCTTTCAGTTTGTCCTCCATACTGTTTTCAGCCAAAATTTCTATTAAATTCTTGTGCTTTTGTTTTAAATCCTTTATGTTCCTAACTGATATGAGCATAAAGTTTAGACTTACAAGGAGTCCTTAATATTCTGGTGTCAGCACACCATTCTAACCAAATTTCTCACTGTATTTGTACAAACTGTCCAGTCCAACTCCTCTAGTTTGTAGTTTTGAATGTCTTGGTCTCTCTGCCTTCCCTTTGTCTGGGATAAACTTATTTCCATTGTGATTCCTTTAAGATCTATTTGAAGAATCATCTCCTTTGGGGAAGTTCTTTGGCTGAGTTAACTGTCCTCTTCTGAGCATTTCCTCTGACATTTCTTAACATTTTGGGCATATTTGTAATATAAATGTATCATGCAACATTATGCTTATTGTTTTATATCTCTCTCTCTTCTAGAATATTCTGACATTTTTGAGGGCTGGGACTTAGTTCTGGTATTAATTGAAGTATGAGAAATGTGCTCAACTCCATAATTTCTCAAATGCTTAATATATAGCACAAATGTCCAGTAGCCACAAGAATAGACCACTGAATTTAATGCATCCATTAAAACAAGTCTGATCATTTTATTTTTTCCCACCTTATATAATTTTGTCTTTTTTCAAGTGTTATCAACTATAGTCACCATGTTATGCATTAGATCCTCAGACGATTATATGTGAAAGTTTATACTTTTACCAATTCTCTTCCTGTTTCCCCCCAATTTCAATATGCAACAATTTCTTGATAAATATTTGATGATTGTGTAATAAATATTTTCATGGGAATCAACAGAAAATGTAAAGACCAAATTAATCCTCTGAAGGGTAAAATGTAAATCTCTAGATGATCTCTTATTTGTTCCCTTTAACAAATACGAAACAATTCGAACCGTATCTCAGTATGGAAGTCTACATGATTCTATACTATATTAACAAATACCAAATACATGTAACAGGAATAATTTTTTCCAACCTGAGTTTGACTTATAGTCACTTGTTCTCTTTTCCTTTTACAGGTAATAAATCAAGTTTAATATAAAGGCATAGTTCACACATTTACTAGACATCTCCTTCATGTGAAACATTGCTTCAGAAACTGTTGCAAATGGCCTTGGTAGAAAATGAGGTGTTCCATAGAGGGACACTCTGCTCTTTTAGTAAATGTTATATTGGGGGGTTCCTTCAAAAATTTTAGTGGTTAATGTCTCATCTATTAATTCCCTCAGCATGACAACAGCAAACAAGTTTTTAAGGACTTCCTGAGTATAAAATCTGGATCCAAATCTCTAGCTATATAATTTCATCAGCAGGAAGTGCCTTTCTGCAGACCTTACTGCTAGTCTGATAAAACCACTGATTCTGCTGCTGTTGATAAACTCCCTACATTAAAGTCTTCAACCTTCAACAATTTTCAATTCCAAGCAAAACCTAACAATTTTATTTTCTGTGTGCTTCTCATTTACCCAGAGTAATATGCTGTCCTTTCCCACAGCATATCAGGTTGGCTCAGCTCATGATGGTGAGAAAAGTTTCCTAAGGTTCATTTTCCAGAACACTAGCTGCTTAACATTTACTGGATTGAAACTCTTCTTCCCCCAAACTAATAACGAAGGTGCCTTTACATTTTCATCCACGGTGGAACGAGAAAACTCAGACCGATGGCTAACTTAGAGTCGAACTTTCTCTCTAGCCTGTGGATTTTCAGAAAAAGCTACTCTGTAAAGCCCTCCTGGGACTTTAAGCACAAAAAGCTAAAAAAATAACAGAGAGAAACACCCTAACTAAGGGAAGCATGCTTAACTAAGCCATCCATGACCACGGGTCAGTTGTGGAAGGTGGATGCCAATATCCAGTGAGATCAGCACTGAGAGGGAGAGAAAATTTTTTTTCCCAAATCAGTATAGCTTTTATTGCATCTTTAAAATGTCACAAATAAGTCTGAAAAATCATCTGGCATCTTGCTGTTTCTGTAGATGGACAACTCAGATCTTATTCATCAGCCTGCTGAACTGTTCCTTTTTCAGAAACATAGATACCAACCAAGAATTTTCTGATATCCTTGTTTATAACAGTTGTGGCTTGCTGAATCAAAGCAGCTGAGTTTCATACAAGTTCAATGTCATTTCCTTCAAGAATTAACTCATCTTTTTGGGCTTGAGATACAGAATAAGCAACACCTGGCCTCATCAGAACTCTGTGGATACATTTTTCATCCAAGAAATTTCGGCTTTCAACAAGAGAACCATTCTCCTGAATAACAACGTTGATGGGGAAGTGAGCATACACCTCATCTTGTAACGGAAGCCCAGTGCAACGCCCTTGATCATGTTCTGTACGTGACTATAGACAGTGTGAACAGTAGACAGCTCTTTTCTATATCCCCACCATTTGTCAACTTGGAGCCTCTTCTTTTTCTTTCCAAGAAGACTGAATTCTACATTGATGTGATTGAAGTCCCTTCACAGTGTTCCTCTGAGGCCTTTCACAATAACTGTGCGTCCCTTCAGAGTGATGTCGACATTTTCTGGAATGTCGACATGTCGACAGTCTGATTGCTAAGAATGGTCTTCCTTCTCGCAGGAGATGCGGCAAAGAGCAGGGAGAGACAATTTTTGGCTTAATTTCGGAAATCAGATTCAGCTGCGAGAAGACCTGGGGCGAGCATCAAATCCAACACTAAACCAAGGCCAGGGTACCATACTTCAGATACACCAGAAATCCAGTGCAATTTTAACAGGGACAGGGGAAGAGATCTGTGTACCTCTAGTCCTACTCACTAATAAACATTTCTGTAGAGTAAGATGGTACAAAAATTTTTCTAGACAGCTTAGGACAGCTTAGGACCCCCTTCTGTGGGTCAGAGGACCTTGTGAAGGAAAAATTGGGCATGGATGTGCGTTTTGGGGGTAGTGGTGGTGGTGGTAATGTTCAAGAGTCTCAGTGTCAGAGGCTCATAAGAAGCCTGTCCTAAAAAATAAATAAATAAATATATAAATAAATAAATTAATTAAAAAATAAAAAAAAATAAAATTAAAAAAAAAAAAGAAGCCTGTCCTACACTATAAAATGGGTGTGGGCTGGGCCCATGTGCAAGCAGACAACACAGCTGTCTGCCTCTACCTCCAAACTAAAGACTTATTTTGGAGCAGACAATGTGTGAGGGGGCATTTGGAGCCGTGTGCTAGCTTTGTCCCTTAAGTTTCAAGATGCATGCTTTAAATACCAGAGACGTGTTGGATCCCAGTATTACTTCAAACCTGGAAGGGCTAATCAGCCTGGATATTTGCTTAGAAGCCTGTGACCGAAGCATATTGGAGTAGACATTCTGACAGTATTTATGTCAAAGTTCCTTTTCTAGTCAGTTTGGTTCTTCTAGTGAAGACTGGGTGGGTGCCAGGAAGTCAGCAATTCATTTGGTGAAGGTATCAGCAATCACTTTTTATTCCTCAGCCTGGTGATTCACACAGACCTCTCCATGACCTCTCACAAACAGAAGTCATTTCAACTAGAGTCCAAGCAACTTCCTAGAGTTTTCTCACTGCTGCAGGCCACTGCTGTTTCAGTTTTTGTTTCACGATTCCTTTCAACTCTCACCCTTGTCCAGGCAACATGAAGAAGGAACATGCATGGATGGAAACAGTATTTTCATAACTTAATAGGGACTAAAAAGAGACAATGTAATGACCAGGACTGAAGAACCAAATCTGTACTACAGTACAGCTAGTTAAAAACAGACATGAGTGTTTTAATTTCAGGGATCAATGTTTTTATTCCAAAAAGGAAACCTTTATATGTGAAGCCCTAGAGAAAAAAGCCAAATCAGCCGTCAAATGGTGTGGGTCCAGAGGCATCGGACAACTTGCCTGAAGCAACCCTGCTGAAGTGTGCTAAAGTTGAAAAGAGAAGTCAAATATTGTGATTACACATGCCTGTTTGTGTGTTTGCTTTTACTAAACAATTCTATTTGAGATATGGGTACATGATTTTCCTTGTAATTGGGATATATATATATATATCTTTTAAAATTAAAATTAAAGTAGCCATATGGATAAATAAAAACTTGGATGACTTTCTTTCATATAAGAAGAAATGAGTATAAAGATGGCGGCAAGGATTCAAATTTGATGTAGGAAGACGATTTGAGAGGTTGGACTGGTGCTCAGAGAAGCAGCTAAATTCCTTAAAGAAAAGATGACTTAAAGACATTTTTCCGAGGTAATGTAAATGACTGTGTTTCAAAGATGATGAATGCAGAAGATGACTTCCCAAGGCCTCTTCTGGGCAGATATGTTGAATCGTGAATATTCATAGCAAATGGTTTCATTAAAACACAGGTGAAGACACATCTATTTTTCCACCCAAGGACGGTGGTGTCAGTAAAACCAGTATGAAACAGTAATGTTTCAGAAATACTTAAAATGAAAGGATGAGCTCTTAACATTTGGTACAGCACAGCATGCCAATGGAAATGATGTACTTTTCTTGTTTAAGGCTGGGGTACAAACAACTCATTCAGAGCAATTATTTCAAACTATGAGAAATAGAAATGCCAGAATGGATGAGCACCATCACAGGGTTTTACAATTCATCAAATAAGAATCATAATTTGACTTTTAGACCGTCAGTTGCCCTTGCATTTTTTTCAAGTTCAGTTATTGTTGAGCTTACTCGAGTTATCTCTTTTTGCCGAGTACAGACAGCAAAATTTAAAGCCACGGCATATAGAAAAATAGATTTGAAGCTTAGCCAGGGCCACTTTGGATATTTCCAGAAAAATAAATACACACTTTATTTTAGTTGGTGGGGCAGGGGAGGCATGCATAAAAGATAAGTAAATGCATTTTCATGACAACTATAATAGGCTGGCAGAGAAAGAGTCTTTGGGATTTCAGAAGTTAGAAAGAGATGTAACTATGCCCCTTTCCTTTTACCTACCATCTTTTCTTTAAAAAGGAAGGGAAAAATGGGGTGCCTGGGGTGGCTCAGTCATTAAGCGTCTGCCTTCTGCTCAGGTCATGACCCTGGAGTCCTGGGATGGAACCCCACATTGGGCTCCCTGCTCTGCGGGAAGCCTGCTTCTCCCTCTCCCACTCCCCCTGCTTGTGTTCCCTCTCTCGCTGTGTCTCTCTCTGTCAAATAAATAAAGAAAATCTTAATAAAAAATAATAAATAAAAAGGAAGGGAAAAATGAAAGAAGAATACATTTCCCTGGAGTCCAAAGGGATGAACATCTGGAAAAATTAATGTAACTGGTGTTTTCCTTAGGAATCACTTTGAGGTTAGGGCTGCAGTTTCGATAAAATTGACTGAAATTAAAGTCTTTATGGTCTAGTTAGGCTTTTCTTAACACTTGACACAATTATCTACAGTACCTTGATTTTCCCATAAGGTTTTTGAGAAAGAACAGAAGAACAGACGAACAGACTCAGAACACCTTCCCAATTTGGGGATAAAATTTCACTTAACTCAATCGTGGTGCCAGTGGTATGGACAGGATGGTCCAGTTCAAATAATGTTTATATAACATGGCTGCATGGCTTTGAGATCTTTTAAATTCTTTCCTGAGAGCTTCAGTCACTCAACGTTCACTCATCCAAAACCCTTTATATTCTCAAATATCTCAGTCCATTTCACTGTAAAAGCCAAGCATTGAGTAGAAGGAGAAAATAAATGTAGGTATTTCCAAGGTTTTATTTTCTCTTCGACTCTTAAAAACTAAAGTGGAGAGATATTTCACACAATGGTTCTGATATTCCAAAATACATAGCTTTCAATCTTAGACTATCACCTCAAACCGTAGATTTTGGTGCCTTGGAAATCACAGTGTCTGTTTTTCTTTCTTTCTGCTTTCTTTCTTGGCACTAAGAAAGACTTTGACTTTATCTGTATTTTGTCATTGAAGAAATTAAGACTCATAGCCCTCAGGTTATTTATTTTATCCACAATCAGGTAGAACAAGAATCCAGTCATTGTTATTTCAAGTTCAATGCTTTCTGTGCTACATGATGCTACCATTCTGTTTAACTAGAAGTTCAAATCTGGCCCAGAGTCATAAATAAGAACATTTCTTGTCACTGAGATGTTCAACAAGCAATGTAAAATGAGTTACATTTTCTGAGGTATTGAATGCGTTCTGAAAATCATCCAATTGATAACAATTAGCAGTTTTAGATGAGTGGATGAGTATCATGGAGTGAGGATTGAAGCTAATTAATGAGGAATTCTGGGTAGTCGTGTTCTTCCTTTCCCGTTGGATGGTTAGACATTAAACCTTGGAGTTGTCAAATGAGTAACACCTTTGCATCAGTATTAAATTCACACACAAAGAAAATTAATTACAGGAAAGCTGTCTCAAACCCACTTTGTCAACTCTCTCGACAGGAAATTCTCACTTAGGCAGGAAAAGTCAAGTACCGCTGTCTTAAAATATCCTTGTTTTTATAAGCTTTTTTTTTTTTTTTGCTTCTGAAGGAGATGATGGTGTAGAAGTTCTTTTTTTTTTTTTTTGAATACAGAGAGACAAACACATCTGCCTGAAAGATTAAGGTTTAGTGAAACGACAAACCAGATCTTGAGCTAATTCCCATTAGACTGTCATCAAGTAGTATCCCCACTAATGCAAATTGTATGAACTTGAAATGTTCTGCTTAGCACTGAATTCATACTCATCTGATCGTAGGGCTCTAGAAAGAGTCATGTGTTTCTTATTTTAGAAAATGGCTAGCAAGGCAGCACCCATGTCCCAACTAAGAGTGGGGAAACATAATAATTAGCTAAAGTCACACTGGCTCATCTAATTTCCATTTAGAAGCTTCTGTTATAACATAATTCCGCTTAACTTGTCCTTTTCAAACAAATACATTGAAAGTTTTATTTTTAAATTCTAATTACTTGAAAAAAGATCCCTAGTTTGTGTAAATATAGATTGTGAGTGTTGAATTAAGATATACGGATTCGAGAGTTTTGATAACCTTGGAAAGGGTATCTCTGACAGTAATTCCCAAGGACCTTGCTTTAGATCCTCATCATTTTCTGGGAATAATGCCTTCAGGAACCTCTGTAATGGCTCCATAATGTCTTCTGTATTACACAGCCTATCCACTTTTCCAAGGTGGAGATTCTATTATTCCTCACTTACTCCTGGGAGTTGAAGGCATTGATCATGGTTCTTTTAGGTTTCTGAGCGAAAAGAAGTATGTCATTATACATTACTCTCACCTCTTAAAAACCTACCACCCACTCAGAATTTTGTCTGAGATGTAGGCAACTTATTGGAAAATCTTCATGCATACTTAGGTCTTAGTAAAATAATACTGGCATAATAGTAAAATAGTAAAATAATACTGAATAGTAAAATAATACTTAGTAAAATAATACTGAGCATAAGTTACATTTCTATTAATATTTGAAGGCTATTTCATATGGATATTAAAAATATATTAAATGAAATTTTAAAAATTGATGAATGGATTTCTGTTTCCTAAAATATGGCAGACTAAATTATTTTGACCAATCTTGCCACTGAAAATAATTTCACATGGTAATTAAAATATTTTTTAAATCTTAACCTGAGATTAATAGTGTTAAGTCAGTGGATCACACCAAATTTTCTACCATTTGTCACCAAAAAAACTCATTTAGATTTTGTAAGCAGCTCTTGCTTAAAACTATAATACTATCCAGTAACTATGTTGATAAAGGGAAGACTGGTAAGATTATAATAAATTAAGGAACCTAGATATATATTTATGAATTTTACAGATTAAATTTTAAGGTCATATGCAACTTCATGTTAACACACACAAAACAATAGAATATGTTGTATAATTCATAAATTGAGATACTTGTCATTTTGCAAATGAAATAATATATATAAAGTTAAAAATTAAAAACTAGTCAAGGAAGTTATTTTTTAAATATTAATCTTTTGCTGGTAGTGTTATCCATTTGGAAAAAAGAAATAACATATTTTCTTTTACCATTCAGCAATAATTTCCTTCATTAAACATTTCTTGAGTATGGAATCTATGTAAGCATGATGAATGGGATATAAAAATGAGCATTGAGGAGGATCAGGCAGAGTAAGGAAGGAATTGGACAGGGAGGTTAGAAAGGTATGATGAGTTCTGTTTTCCAGAATACATCCCCCCAATGTGTAGAGAAATACCTTCTAACATAACACATATAAAAATGAAAGATAAAATATGTGAAAAATCTTTTCTCATAGCATGAATGAGGAAGAAGGAAGTAAGACAGATAATCATACATAAAAAGGGAAAGTACAGTTCTCCAAAGTTAAAGTAGTGTGAGTTGGGTTTGGCTTGAAAGATGTGCCAATTTCTGGTGGGCTTTGGGCTGAGTTTTAGGGGAGAACAGGAGAGAAAGCTTGAGTCCCAGACAAGGTGAGAATTGAAGTCAGAGGCCCCTCCATTAAGTAAGGACCTGTAATGTATGACAAGCTCAAAAGGCAAACAAGAAAAATGCACCCATTAAGGAAGAGCTATGTGGATTAACCACTACCCAGACAAGAGTAGAAAAAGATCCTCCCCTGAAATTTGCCAATTATAAGCCCATACTCATAGCTGTGGGTGAAATTCACACTATTTGCATGACCCACAAAATAGCAAGCTGAAAATTCAATTTAGTCATGCCAGGTTGGAAGCATCCCAAAGGGCCTGGAAGAAGTAAACACAAGTCTCTCCAGTGAAATATATTTTAAACTAGACCTCAAGTTACTTCTGATAAAATTCCAAGAAAATTAGCTCCTATTGAAAAAATTATTAAGTACACATGAAAATAAGATTTTGTGAGTGTCAGTAGGAACAACAATCTTAACTATCAGATCTGCAATAATTTCAGACATTCAAATGATAATATATAGAATATAAAATATCTTTTTAGCTTAATAAAGAAATAAAAGGAAGGTTTGAAAATAAAACATAATAAACAAGAGACCTAACCTTTTTCCAAACAGATCTGAAAAGATATCAAATTGAATATATGGATATGAAAAATATATTAAATGAAATTTTAAAAATTGATGAATGGATTTCTGTTTCCTAAAATATGGCAGACTAAATTATTTTGACCAATCTTGCCACTGAAAATAATTTCAAATGGTAATTAAAATATTTTTTAAATCTTAAAATCTATGTAGCAAGAAATTACTGGATCAAAATCTAGGGGAACCAGAGATGTAAACAGAGCATTCAAGTTGCCTCACTCCTTGAATCATTTGATAATTTCAGAAAAGATGGACTTCATTTCAGATGGACCTTATGGGTATGGAATGAATAAGTTAAAGCCCAGAACTAATAGGAGATTCTCGTCATAATCCTGGAAACCCCCATGTAGCTACAAATTTAGAGAAAGGATGAGTCAGAAATAAATCTTCTAATCTCAGGGTCACAAAGAAAGTCATTTTTGCATTGAACATAATGGAAGGAAAAAAAATAATGCCTCCTAATCCTTGTGTGCATTTTCAAACCAAATTTGCATCATCTGAGCAGTCCACAAAAATTTAACTATAAATTTAGTTTAAATTGTTCCCTGATTGGTTGGGGTGCCTGGTGGCTCAGTCAGTTTAGTGACTGACTCTTGATTTCAGCTCAGGTGATGATCTCAGGGTCATGAGATTTAGCCCTGTACTGGGCTCTGTGCTGAGCTTGGAGCCTGATTAAGAGTCTCTCTCTCTCCCTCTCCCTCAGCCCACCCTTACCCCCACTTGTGCTCTCTCTAAATATACATATATAATATATTAATTAATTGATTATTGAATTAATTAATATTAATAAAGTTAATACTAATGAATAAATATATAATATATATATAATAAAATGCATTTTTCTTTGATTGGTAAAGTTCCTAGGTAACTGACCAAAGGAAATGCAAGCCATCTATGGAGGAAGGCATTTACTGTCATTGTAGGCTTCATAGAGACCTCACAAATAATTTTTCAAGGACAATGAGAGCACACAATCAATAAATAAGTATACAAGGACATTTGGACCCATGGCAATGAATCATTAGGTTAAGAAAACAGAACAAGAAAGAGAGCCTAATGGACCTGTAAAGATGTCAAATGTTGGAAATATCAAATAAAGATTGCAAAACAACTATTCTTATTATGTCTAGAAAAACTAAGACAGCACTGAAAATATCTGTAGGTAATAAACAACTATAAAATGACAGCATATTTGAAAAACGACCAAATCGATTTTCTAGAAATAAAAATTTAATAACCGAAATTAAAAACAATGGATGGGATTAATGCCCTATTAAACATAGCCAAAGATATATTAAGAAGATGTTATTCAAATGCAGCATGGAGAGACAAAAAGAAAAAATGTAGTGAGAGATTATGAGACATGAAGTGTAAGGAGAAAAGTTCTACAATATATTTAATTGGAGTCCTAGAAGGAAAGCAGAGAGACACTAAGGAAGATGATTTTTTTTTCTTAGATAATGGTAAGAATCTTCCATAAATGATGAGAGGAATGAGTCACAGTTTAAAGAAGTCAAGCAAATCCCAATACATACATGCATGCATATATAAAATCACATATAAATAGTTACATAAATAAATTCATACATGGCAAACACATAAAATGAAATAAATACAAGAAATTCTCACCTAAACATAGCATAGTGAAATTGCATCCAGGACCGAGGCTAGGAAAGGGATTATATTAAGGACTGGTAGTTAGAGGAACAGCTTACTTCTCATAGTAACAATGAAGCCAAAAGATAGTGAAATAGTATCCTCAAAGTCTTGAAAGAAAATAAATTTAAGCTTAGATTTCTATACCCAGCTAAACTATCTTTCAAGACTAAGAATGAAATAAAGTCAAGATGGAAAGTGGAAGCTGCCAGGCCTCTTAAAACCTAGACCTGGGACAGTCACAGTGTTATTTCCATTGCATGCTACTGATCAAAGTAAGTCACAAGGCCAGCATAGATTCTAGGAGAAGGAAAACAGACTCCACCTCTTGATGCATGCAACAGCATTTGAAATAGGTAAGGATAGCACTGGTGGTAGTCCTCTTCAGAGGCTATCTTCCACAATGTAAAGAATTCCTTAGGATCATTATGACAATGACAAATTACAAGAAAAAATGAGCAGAAAACATGAATATAAAAAACTAGACCTAAGCCAATATCAATGAAGAGTACAGTGGTTCAATACTATTTATGAGTGAAATATCAAAGAGCAGTGAAAAGAAATAACCTAAAGCTATATTCAAAAACATGGACAAATTTAAAATACAATATTGAGCAAAATAATGCAAACTGTTATCTACCTTTATATGCAGTTCAAAAACAACCTAATAAAACAATGTATTGTTTGTTTGTAAATATATATGGTGAAATTATAAAAAATGTAAGAGACTGATTAAGCCAAATGGCAGAATAGTGCAGCAGGGTGGGAAAGAGAAAAATGTGAAGTTCAGTTGCTTAATTGGTGTGTGGGCATATAAATGTTTATTTCATGTTTTTGTTATTGTTATTATTATTATTTAAAATTGCATATATGTGACAGCAACGTGCAGAAGAATGAAACTGGATCACTTTCTTACACCATACATAAAAATAAATTCAAAATGGATGAAAGACCAAAATGTGAGACAGGAAACCATCAAAATCTTAGAGGAGAACACAGGCAGAAATCTCTTTGACCTCAGCCACAGCAACTCTTACTACACACATCAGAGGCAAGGGAAACAAAAGCAAACATGAACATTGGGACTTAATCTAGATAAAAAGCTTCTGCACAGCAAAGGAAACAATCAACAAAACTTAAAAGGCAGCCTACGGAACAGGAGAAGATATTTGTAAATGACATATCTGATAAAGGGCTAGGGCTAGGATCCAAAATCTATACAGGACTTATCAACCTCAACACCCAAAAAACAAATAATAGAGTTAAGAAATGGACAGAAGACATGTATAGATATTTTTCCAAAGAAGACATACAGATGGCTAACAGGCACATAAAAAGATGCTCAACATCACTCATCATCAGGGAAATACAAATCAAAACCATGATGAGATACCACCTCACACCTGTCAGAATGGCTAAAATTAACAACACAGGAAACAACAGATGTTGGTGAGGATGTGGAGAAAAGGGAACCCTCTTACACTGCTGGTGGGAATACAAACTGGTGTAGCCACTCTGGAGAACAGTATGGAGGTTCCTCAAAAAGTTAAAAATAGAACTACCCTACAACCCAGAAATTGCCTTACTAGGTATTCACCCAAAGGATACAAAAATACAAATTTGAAGGGAATACACATCCCAATGTTATAGCAGCATTATCAACAATAGCCAAATTATGGAAAGAGTCCAAAGGTCCATCAACTGATGAATCGTTAAAGAAGAGGTGTGTGTGTATATGTATACACACACACAATGGACTATTACTCCACCATCAAAAAAGAATGAAATCTTGCCATTTGCAACAATGTGGATGGAGCTAGAGAGTCTCATGCTAAGTGAAATAAGTCAGAGAAAGACAAATATCATATGTGGAATTTAAGAAACAAAACAGATGAACATAAGGGAAGAAAAAAAGGAGAGAGGGAAGCAAACAATAAGAGACTCTTAATGATAGAGTTGAAGGGAGGTGGGTGGGGGATGGGCTAAATGGGTGATGGGGATTTTTTTTTTTAAGATTTTATTTATTTGACAGAGAGAGCACAAGCAGAGGGGGAGAGAAGGAGAAGCAGGCTTCCCGCTGAGCGGGGACCCCGGCCTAAGGCAGCTGCTTAACCGACTGAGCCACCCAGGCATCCCTGGGTGATGGGGATTAAGGAGGGCACTTGTGATGAACACTGGGTGTTACATGTAAGTGATGAATCACTCAATTCTACTCCTGAAAACAATATTACACTATATGTTAACTAAGTAGAATTTAAATAAAAATTTGAAAAATGAAAAAAAAATTCCATGTATGTTTTATGCATCCTGTTGTACATAGCATATATTTCAGTAAAGGGAAAAGATAAAATTAAGGTATAAAACCACCAAGTTTTGGGTGAACATGGGGAACAGAGACACTCAGACAGTTCTGGTGAAAGTGGAAGATGGTGTCATCCCATTTCAGAACAATTTATTAATATTTAGTGTAGTTAACCCTGCAAATTGACTCTGATGCTGAAATTTAGCAGAGAATCTCTCACTCTAGTGTAAAGGACACATAAACAATGGTGTTTATCGCAGCATTGTTTATAATACTAAAATCCCAATTAGAAGGGAAGTGGATTTTAAAAATTGGCATCATCATGGGGAGCAGAGCAAGATGGCAGGGGAGTAAGAGACCTGGATTTCGTCTCCTCTCAGGAATTCAGCTGGATAGGGATCAAACCATTCTGAACACCTACAAACTCAACAGGAGATCGAAGAAAAGAAGAGCAACAACTCTCTCATCAGAAAAGCGACCACTTTCTGGAAGGTAGGACGTGCGGAGAAGTGAATCCGAGGCGATATTCGGGAGGATAGACGGCAGGGGAGGGGCCTCCGTCGACCACTTCTGGCAAGTGATAGAGCCGTGAGCACAAAATCGGAACTTTTAAAAGTCTGCTCCACCGAGGGACGTCACTCTGGTGGCTAAGCGGGGGGTGGAACCCTCCGGGACAGTGTGGTCTCAGGACCCTCGGGGTCACAGAAAGACCGGGGGTGCCTGAGTGTGGCAGAGATCCCAGGTTACGGAGCAGGGAAGCCGGCTGCAGAGGCGGAGCCCAGGCGCGGGCTCTCAGCTCGGGGTTGCCATAAACCGTGATCCGCGGCACAGTCGGGCCACTGCTCCTCCAGCAGGGACCCAACAAGCGGCAGATCCAGGGAGACTCACCTTCCTCCCCCGGGAGGAGTCGCGCGGGAGTGCACTGCAGGGATCTGC
>NC_138373.1:43046161-43086863 GCF_054177405.1 Leptonychotes weddellii
CTTGATTATTTGTTTTTTGGGTGTTGAGTTTGAGAAGTTCTTTATAGATTTTGGATACCAGCCCTTTATCTGTAGTGTCATTTGCAAATATCTTCTCCCATTCTCTGGGTTGCCTCTTTGTTTTGTTGACTGTTTCCTTTGCTGTCCTCTTGAGTCAGTTTTATTAATTTTTATCTTTCTAGGAATTTAGTCATTTCACCTAAATAATACATTTGTTGACACACAGTTGCTCATAGTATTATATTATAAAGCTTTTAATTTCTGTAATGTTAGTCTAGATTTCTTCTCTTTCATTCCTGATTTTGTTCATGTGAGTCTTCTTTCTTTGTGCCTGGCCTGTCAAGCTGAACCTTTGTTAATTTTGCTCATCTTTAAAAAATAATTAACTTTTGGTTTCATTGATTATCTCAATTGTTCTCCTTCCCATTTATTTCTTTTCACTTTAGTCTTCATTATTTCCTTCTCTCTACTTGATTCATGTGGATGTCTAGGATCCTCTCCATTCCCTCCTTAGTGCGTATGCACGTTTATGCATGTGTGCAGGCTTCCAGACCACCAGGAATATGTGGGAGCTTATCAAGGCCTTTTGTTGTTTTATTATCCAGCTTTCACTGTTAAGTTCCTAGGTATCCTGTCAATCTGACAGTTTCCCCAGCCAGGTCTCAACCTCACACTTGCTGTGACACAAACATTCCTCATTCATCTGCCATCAAGATCATTACTCTGACAATGCCCAGGGGCACTGGATCTATCCACATTCTGCTCCAAATCCAATTGGCCTCCTTCAGCAGCAAAGCTTCTGGTTTCTAGGGCTTGTCTCACCCCAGTAGATCTAACATGTTGACCCAACTGAGGGAAGAGACAAAATTGGTCTTAGAGATACTCACTAGTTTTACCTGAGATTTAGTCATTTTTCTTGAATAAATACTTCTCAATTTGTTGTATATCTCTGGTTAATTTCCTAAGGACTGGTATGGTTGTTTTTGATAATTTTGTCCAGTTTAGCATTGCTTTTTGTGGAGAGGATTGTATGATCCCTCATTCTGTAAGTCAAGATTGTTGTTTTAAGCCACTAGATTTGGGAGTAATTCTTTTTTTATTTTCATTTTTATCTTTTGGTTATTATTTATTTTTTTTTAAAGATTTTATTTATTTATTTGAGACAGAGAGAATGAGAGACAGAGAGCATGAGAGGGAGGAGGGTCAGAGGGAGAAGCAGACTCCCTGTCGAGCAGGGAGCCCGATGCGGGACTCGATCCCGGGACTCCAGGACCATGACCTGAGCCGAAGGCAGTCGCTTAATGAACTGAGCCACCCAGGCGCCCCTGGTTATTATTTTTTTTTAATTTGAGTATAGTTGACACACAATGTTACATTAGTTTCAGGTGTACAACATAGTGATTTGACTAGTTTATACATTATGCCGTGCTCACCACAAGGGTAGCTACCATCTATCCCCATATATCACTATTACAGTATCATTGAGTATATTCCTTATGCTGTGCCTTTTATTCCTAGGGCTTATCCATTCCATCACTGGAAGCCTATATCTTCCACTCTTTTTCACCCATTGGGGGTAATTTGTTAGACAGCAACAGATAAAATGAAACAGTGGGTTCTTACCAGGTACTAAGTCTACTAAGGTGAACATTTCAAATTCCTGTTTTGAAGGACAAGGCACACAAAGGGAAAGTAATAAAGCTAATGCTGTTAACAAGATGACCTGTTTCCCATATAAGAAAATCATATTACCAAAGGCAATGCTGCTTCTGTATTTGAGTTCTATTACAGCACATCTGCATGAGTCTTGCATATGATCCAAGACTTGGATCTACATAAAGATCCAAGAACTCTGTATGTCCTCTATGGTGGTGTTCTCTAGCATTTATATGTTGAAATATATTTTATTAAACATTATTTTTCTTTATGTAACTTTAATGTTATAGTCAGCTTATTATATAGATCTTTGGAATTGGCATGTGGATACATTATATCATATATAAATTCTATTTAGTAAAGAAAGAATTGTGAGGCATCTATTATAAAAAGGGGTATTGAAGTCATAGTGTTGAGAATCACTAGAGAAAATCATCTCTATGCTAAGACAATATTAAATTTGCTAAAATCCGCTAGACTAATTTCTCCTAGGTGCTTGATGAATCTAGGAAACTTTAAGGAACTTGTTTTAGGTTCTAGCTCGTGACTATAACCTCTTTCCTGTTTTAAGTATTGATTAATTTACATGTTGATCCCTGGCACAATTCGGAGATAAAAGCAGTGAGAGTAATTGTTTAACCAGCTTCAGGAGGCTTAATAAAACTATCATTTATAATACATCTCATGTCTAAACACAAAGAATCATGAATAATGTATACTCTGTGTGTGTGTGTGTGTGTGTGTGTGTGTGTATTTCAAATGCCCCCAAAGTTTTGACCTTTGTTATTTGGCACTTTAATTTTTGTTATTTGGTTTAATTTATTTAATAACAACAGTAAAAGAATTCATTCTCATTTAATTCAGCATAGGGTTTTTTTCTGTTGTTTGGAAGCATTTGTATTATATGCTAGGTACTGTTCTAGAAACTGGGTTCCAATGAATAAGACAGGTGTATGAGACTGGTCTGCATCAAGAAATAGAACGCCACTTGGATCGTTCAACCACAGAGACTTAAGGGACTATTTATATTGGTGAGCAGATTTAAGAGAGGATGTTGAGGGCACTGTGACTGGTAACAAGGAAAAGCATTACCACCCAAGGCTTAGAGGAACAAGGGGAGAAAACAGTTACCAGAGCTCCTTGAAAATAGCTCTGTGGAGAACAGGCTGCCCTGCAGGAACTGTAGTTACCAGAACCAAGGCCCAAAGCACAGTGACAATAGAGCAAAACTACACTGGCTACAACTTCTCCTCTCTTTCTTACTTCCTGTTTGTGCTTCCCATGGGCTAATTCCAAGCTCGAGGACCCAGCATTCAGTCTGTGAAGGTGAGCCTCTTGGGCTTAGAGTGGGGCCAAAAGAAATGGAAGGTGGTCATGAGGGCACCACATGGAAAATAAAGGGCATACCATCAATCAGTCTTTGGAGAACTTACACTTCTAATGGTGGAGACAAAGAGGTAAATGGGCCATGGTAATAGAATATTGTATGTACAAAATGGAGGATATCCCAGAGTTCTGTGGAAGCACAGGGAGTGAGATCTACTCCAAAGTGGGGGTGCAAAAGTCTTCACTAAAGAAATGATTCTTAGTACAACATTTGAATTCTGACTAATATTCAGATAGGCCGAGAGAGGTGGGGAGCAGAGTATTCTAGGCAGTGAGAAGTTCAGGGTCTATCATAGTAATTATATACATATCCACCCAAATCATTTATTTAAAAATCTATTAGATATCAAATCCTGTGGCAGGCAGTAGGGATTTAAGACATGATTGTTATTTTCAAAGGATTTGTATCTTTTTTTTTTTTTTTTTTTTTTTTTAAGAGAGAGAGAGCAGGGGTAGGAGGGTCAGAGGGAGAGGGAGAGGGAGAGAGAGAATCCCAAGCAGGCTCCATGCCCAGCACAGAGCCCAATGCGGGGCTCAATCCCACAACCCTGAGATCATGACCTGAGCCGAAACCAAGAGTCAGATGCTTAACCAACTAAACCACCCAGGCGCCCCTGGATTTATATCATTATTATATTCAGGATTGTTAGATGACTGACTCAAAGAAATATAAAATAGGATTAAATTATGTCTATTTTTATTACAGTTTACTCATTTGACTCACCATGTTTTACACCAGAGTTTCCAAAGGGTATTCTGAAGAATACTTCTTATATAAGTGTTTCTCAAGAAATAGGTTTTGTAATTGGACATATTGGAAAGAGGCTGGGTTAAAAAAAGTTAAACAGGCACTTTTAGAGCATGATGTCTTGGTCTTTATTATGCAATTGTGCCCATAATACCTGAGGCAACTATATAGACTTTGTCTTCCAAACTCATTTCAACACAGAAACCATTGACTGAGAAGCACATGTTGAGTCTAGTGTTCGGAGGAACATAATTCCAATATGTGGCAGCTATCTTTCCCAAATTAAGAAAAAAAATCCAATTAGAAGATGATTTAAATTAGTAGACAACTTCCAATATTTAAAGGATGACAATATTTTCTGTTTATGGGCGTAAAAGTCATTCATTTTTATTTCTACACATCTTGCTTTTCTTTTTTTCAGTTTTAGTTTTCAAGTCTTTACATTGTAACTTTCAAGGACTGAAAGACAGACCTGAAACAGAAGGCAAAGCTGCCTGCATAGACAGGGAGTGTGATGGGGGTTTCCACCTTTTATGTCATTTTCAACATCAGCTGCCACCCTAGTAGAAAAGGTACCAATGAAAGTTGGAGGAGTTTGTTGTTGTTGTCTTCGATTGCTATGTATCTATTTTCAAGTTCGGGGTTAACTAGGAGTGACTACCATTGTTTTCTACTTTTCAAAAATAATAAAAACTCACTGCATGTTGATCTCAAATCCAACATCATGTAAAAAAGTCAAAGAAGATGAAAGCATTGAGCAGAAATATCAGCATTAGAAGATCTGGATTGCTTGTTCTTTTCTTTCTTTTTTTTTTTTTTTTTAAGGATTTATTTATTTATTTATGAGAGAGATGGGGGATGGGGTAGAGGGAAAGGGAGAGAAGAGATTCCCCACTGAGCACGGAGATGAGATGGGGCTGGATCTCATAACACTGAGATCATGACCTGAGCTGAAATCAAGAGCCAGATGTTTAACCCTTAACCGACTGAGCCACCCAGGCACCCCTTGTTCTATTTAATAAACTTTCAAAATGTATCTTCTATTTGTACTGTGTAGATTTTCCATTTGATAAAGTATGATATTTAAAGTAGAGCCCTTTCAGTGTGTAATGCATTTCTCTATTTGATACACCAAGCTTTTTCCTGCTCCCGATCTCCTTGCTATGGGGAAATGGCAAAAAAGTTGAAAAGATAAATGTATGTCTTTTGGTAACGTTCAGCACATACAGCTTGATGGACAAAGATGTACTAAGTTTTGTATGAAATTTTGTGTCTGCCCCCACAACAATTGGAGTGAAAGTGTTATGGGTTGATGCAAATAGACTTAGTATGCCAAAGAAATCATAAGGAGAGAGGGATAGATAAAGATGCAGTCATATATATTACCACACAGTGCTGTGTTATGTTGTCTTTTTAAGTATATCATAAGACAAAAACCCCCTCAACTCAAAGAGCTCGATAAAACCGGCCCCTGGTCCTAGACAGCCCTATGAGCAACTTGCTATTCAAGTTTTGTCTAGGTCATTTGGATTTAGTCTTTTCTACAAAAAAAAAAAAAAAAAAAAGCGGGGGTAGGGGGATGAAGGAAGTGGTGGTGGAGGAAGACTAATTTTCCTTCCATAGAAGCTCAGAGCAAAACTGCTTGCTGATTGTAAAACGCTTTCAAATGGCAAGTGCTTCTCCATAAATGTGCATCTTTATTCATTTTTATGTAAAACAGATCACATCAAAAGAGACAATTATTCCTTGAAACTAGATGTTGCTTTCTTGATCACCTTTAAATTGAAATCCTCATGTGAGTGGAGGGTAGACAGTGGAGGGAAGATGAAAGAATCAGACTTCTATGGGGCACTAATTCAATCAGAAGGAGAATCATCACTGAGTCTGCTACTTCAAAACCATTCGGGGGGGATCAAAAAGCCACCAGCAGACCCGTCGGAACAATGACTCTGCATTTTGGTGGCCGTGCAATTTTCTCAGCTACTGATTGGTATGAATAACGCTGACGGAGCCCAGGCTGATAACATCACTGGAAACGAGGGATGAGGTCTGTGAAGATCACAGGAATGGGAAATCCCTCCGTGGTGGTGCGTCTCATCACGGTACAGATCTCATCAACATCGAAGAGTGACCTTTAGTGAAGGAAGCGTAGGGTGGAATTCTAGTCTCTTTGATTCTTTTTTTCTGGTTTGAGTTATGAGGGCGCAACAGCCAGCAGCAGCATGTAGAAGTTTCCTCCAAACGATCTTGGTCCATCTCGAGATGACAGTCTGCACAATTATTCCGTGTCCCAAGCCCACTGACAAAGCACCGTAGGAACAGACGCGACTAAATCAGAACTCTAATCTGTTTTGAATAAAATGCGTGGAACCTCAGATGTAATCAATCTTTACCGGCAGTTTTAAACTGGTGACGTAAAAGGTAGACATGCTATTTTTCTAAGAATTCATGGAGTTTTAGTTCCTGCATTGCCAATGAGCTGATAACTTGGGGAAACATTCATTCTCCTAGTTGATATGTTTTGCTTGCATTTGGATCTTTTTTGAGGTTTTGTTTTTACTACCTGTTATTGAAGTGTGACATACATACAGAAAAGTGGACAAATCATAAGGGCACAGCGCCATGAATTTTCATAACATGAACAAGTTGTGTGACCTGCACCCAGATGAAGAAATGGAATTTACTAGAATTCTGGAAGACTCCTCCTGCTTCTTTCCAGTCACTGTTCCCTTCACAGGACAATCATGATCTGATTTCTGATACTGTATATTTGTGTCTGAACTTCATATATAAATGAGTTATATAGTATATATATCTTGTGTCTGGTTTCTTTTGCTTAATATAATTGTGAGTAATCCATATTATTGTGTTAATTCTCACTG
The DNA here is from genome assembly GCF_054177405.1 of Leptonychotes weddellii. Classification (NCBI taxonomy): domain Eukaryota; kingdom Metazoa; phylum Chordata; class Mammalia; order Carnivora; family Phocidae; genus Leptonychotes; species Leptonychotes weddellii. The sequence goes on from NC_138373.1 coordinate 43,052,834, forward strand.
CTGGATAATATTCCATTGCACGAACATACCACAGTTTATTCATTCATTTTACTAATGAAAGACATTGGATTTTTTTCTTATTTTTGGCTGTTACTAATAGTACCCTTACAAATATTTTTTTACATGTCTTTTGGTGAATATATATATATATTCACCAAAATATATATATATATATATATATATATATATATATATATATATATATATATATATCTTGTTTTGGCACATCCTGAGGATCAGAATTTCTGGGACATAGGTTAAATGAATGATGTGCTGTAGGAAATATTGACACTGATTTTCCTCCTTGGAACCCAGAGGAATGAAAGGTACATCTCACATTGACTCAAATGCAGGAATTAAACATGGATATAAAGTGAAGGTCAGGTTTTGCTTTATAGCAGGTTTGTGAGTTTATGCTTTACACGGGTGCCAAATTGAGGAGCCCAGGTGTTCCCACCATCATATCCTGGTGTTTCTCACACTATTCTAGAAACCAGTTGTGTTCCTGAAATCACTGAGTATCTACAGTGCAATGAAATGTTGCCAGAAGACAGCTTTTGATAGACTTAAATTTGATAGTTGATAGTTGAAGTCTCATTGCAAGTATATATATATTTTCACTGTTGAAAGTTAGCCAGGACAGATCAAGGAGTCTCTAACTAGAAAAACCTTCCCAGCTTTGGGGACAGAAAAGGAGGTAGGGTGGCCCTCAGATGGAATATTCCAGAAGAATATTGAATTTTGTTGAAATATTCCAGGAGAATCATGATATGGTTATAGTCAAATTAAATCTAAAAACAACCCCTAATGTCATATCAGAAAGAGAATTTCAATTTACATGAAAAAAAAAAAAACCACAAAAAAACAAAACAGAAGAGCTAAGGGTAAACCTCTGCTATCAAATGGATAAATAAATGGTGGACCTGGGGCCTGATCAGAAAATGGTGCAAAGCAAAATGATTCCTATATACTGGCCTTTTCCAAAGGGAAGATTAAATGCTGCTGGAGGACAGTTTTTGGCATAACGAAATTGCAGCGATTTGGATGCAAAGTAAATTTCTAGATTGTGTAAAGGTTTGTAATCACCTGGAAGGATATCAAAACATGCCAGTGAATGAAACCACCTCTTCTGTATGAGGAATGTAGCACATGCAGGGTCTCTTTACAGACCCCGTGTCTGTAAGGTGCACCTTGCATAATTTATTACAGACGACTTACGGACTGCAAAGCTCCGGTGCACAACTTCAGGAAATGAATAATTTATCAATCTTTTAAAGATACTCTGGAGCATTTCTAAAGGCAGACGGGAGAATCTGCAGTGTACTACACGTAATTTTTCAACAATAGTAGTATAAAATTAAATGACCATTGACGAAAATATGGGCATAGGATTGTGAAAGTGTACACGGCGATAGAAGGGTTCCCTTTTCTATTTGGTAAAATGGATTTTTATTGGCTATAAAAATATCCATGCACTTAGAGAGATTTCCTTAGCAGATGAGTATAACAGTTATATTTGTAGTACCCTTTTAATAATATTGAATTTAATTGACTTATATTTATTTGATTTATATTCCTACCTAACTCTTCCTAGGACACATGCAGCAAATTGACTTATATTGATTTTTTAATTTATTGCCTTGTTTAAATTGTCTGGAAAAAAGAAAAGATCATTTTTTACATTTCAAAATTTTCGAGAAGAAAATGCTTTTTTAAAAGGGGTAGATTTATCACTTGATGTGCTTATGGTTATGAATGAATGAATGATCATATTTAACTGGAACACATGAGAGAAAACATTTCTTATAAGTTGTACAGAGTCTTAAAAATATAAACCTATTTAATATATGGTTAGGTTTTTAAAAATGTTTTTTAAAGATTTAATTTATTTATTAGACAGAGAAAGAGAGAGAGGGAGCACAAGGGGGGGGCAGAGGGAGAGGGAGAAACAGGCTTCTCACTGAGCAGGGAGCCCAACTCAGGCAGCCTGAGATCATGCCCTGAGCCGAAGGCAGACACTCAACTGACTGAGCCATCTAGGCACCCCCCTGATTGGGTATTTTATTATTTACTGTTAATTGCTAGTAGGTATAAGCCCAACTATAGTCTTTAAACACAACACATATATTTTTTTCAATAAATAAGATACCATATTTATTACAAGCAGGTCAAATCATCCCAAATTTGGCAAGTGGAGCCTGTTAAAAAAATTCAGATATGTTGTTTAAACCTTAAAACTTATCATTGAGTCCATAAGAATTAAATAAGAATGCCAAGCCACTATTCTTTGTGTTTTAGCAAAAAAATAACAAAAAGTAAAACTAGTATTATTAGCATTTTAAAATGGTTAATATCTCATTATTCCTAGGAATAAAAATGTAGTAAATATTCAGTTAATAGTAGCACTTAGCTTTTTCATTAACTCATAAAATTTGCACTGATAATATTTATATTTACTGTCATAATGCTAATATTCCCTAAATTTATCTAGAGAAATGATTATAATTTATTGAGTATCTAGTAAATTACAAATGCTGTGAGAATATGTGTGTGTATGTACATACACACACAGATATATCAATAAAAATACTGTTGATTTTCAGTTACAGTTGGTAAAATTTATTTTAAATCTTAGGTATGGGTTTCAAAATAAAAATTTGAGAGTTATATTAGGTCTTATTCTTATATATAAGGAAGAACTAAAAAAGAGCATGTTCTAGGATGTTATTTTGCCTTTATCTTTAGTTTTGTACATAATAAAAGTTATCATTTATTGAATACCTATTATGTGAAGTCTCATACTTGGCATCCTATATACCTTATTAATGATACCTGCAAATGCTCTTCTCTAACAGTATTTCAAATAGGATGCCTACTATGTGCCAAGAGCTTTGTTACTTTGGTTACAGCCGTGAATAGTTCTGGTACAGATCCTACTCTCTGGGAAATGGTATTTTGATCAGAGAGACTAGAAATCAACACAAACCAAGTAAATAAATACATAAAAAAGAGAGTAGTTAAGTGCCACAACTGATAATAAATAATAAAATAAAATAAGTAACTCAACAAGTCAAGGATAAAGAGAAGGATGGACAGAGCAGTTATTCCAGAGAGTGGTAGGGGAAGGCTTGTCCGAGGTGACACAAGAGCAGAGACCCCAAGGGATGGAGGTAATGAGTTGTGTGAAAAACTGGGGGTAATCCTTCCGTGAAAAGCCTGGGAGCTGCAGGGGGCTCAGCATCTTCACACCAACATCAGGAAGGCTAGGATAGAGAGTGACAGAGACAAAGGAAGAGAGAAAGGCGTGGGCCCAGCCTTGTCAGGTCGCTGGAGTCATTTGAAATTTGCTCCAAAAGGGATGGTGATCCCTTAGGGAATTTTAATCAGAAAAAATGGCATGATCTGATCAGCATTTGAAACACGCCTCTCTGTGACTCTGTGGGTAACTGAGTGGAGAAGGAAAGAAACAGGGAGATGATAGGGGCGCCTCGGTGGTTCAGTCAGTTAAGCCTCCAGCTCTTGGTTTCCACTAAGGTCATGAACTCAGGTGGTGAGATTGAGCCCCATGATGGGCTTCCTGCTCAGCATGCAGTCTGCTTGAGATTCTCTCTCTCTGCCCCTTCCCCCGCTCAATAAATAAATCTTTAAAAACAAGAAGCAGGGAGAAGGGAGAGTGGCCACAGCTGAAGTGAGGGATGACAGTGGCCTGGATGAGAGAGCTAGTCTTGGAGATGGTGGGAAGTGATTGAATTCTGGATATATGCTTACATCAGTTAGTCTCAGTAAGAAACAGATGGTACACCCAAATCTGGATAACTCAAGCAGAATCTATTAACAAGGGGATCATTTACAGAGTTGTAGGGATAGGGACATTCTACTACCCCTTATTTTGTACCTTCACTTTGCTCACACTTTGGTAAATTACTATGTATATTAAATTCTCTCCAGATAACCCAATTGAATTGAATTGAATTTACTTTCAACTTCCTGCCAGATCCTGATGGATACATTACTGAACCCCCAGATTTTGCCTGATACACGATAGGTTCTCAGTAACTATTTGAAGAATGAATGAATGAATGAATGGATCTGTAGGAAAGCTTGTGGTAGGATAAAACAAATATAATTTACCAAAGTACTTGGCACATAGTAGTCTCTAAAAGTGTTGCATTTTTAAATTGTCAAATTATTACTCCAACATTTGCATTCATCCAGTCAAAAAATTTATCAATCAGAAGGCACAATATGAGTCCCTAGGAAAGACAAAGATGAATACACAAATCCTACCCTCAAAAAGCTTATACTACTCAAGGGTTCTTTTGTGAGACATGATTACTATGTTTACTATTATGGGATTATGTGCCAAAGACTATGGGCGTAAGAAGATAATTTCCCATAACATTGGGGGGCCCTGGGACATTCCTGGGGAGGATTCAAAGAGGTGAGATCCATGATGGGTCCTGAAAGGTAAGTAGGAGTTAACTACTCCGTCAATGGACTCAATGGCCAGGGTCAAGTGTGGTATGTGGGGAGCTAGATGGGGAATTTTTCATAGGGAAATGGCACGTACATAACTAAGGAGCTTTGCTGACAGGAGTTATTCCGGGGACTCTAGTTAGTTGGGTTTTGGCTGGAGCATTTGGCTAATGTTGAGAGATGAGTTGAGAAAGGTAGTCAGTCACCTGATATTAAGGGTCTTAGAATCTTCATTAAAGATCTGCAATTTATCCATTTGTATTAGGCAGTCATTAAAAGATTTTAAGTGAAGAAACATCATATTATAATACACTGCTAGGACAAAACAGGACTGGGGTGCAGTAAGGCTTTAGCAAATTGTTGTAGTAATCGAGATGAGAAATGATGAATTTCTGAACTAGAGTATCTGGGATGGGAATGGAGCCATAAAAGAAAAAAAAAAGAAAAGAAAGAATTCACAAAGGGATCAACAGAGCTTCATTACTGAATAGATGAGGGAAATGGGGATATCTCTAAAATCTAATTAAAATAATTCATAGTAAGCCCTGCGTCATTCTCCAGTCTTTAACACTATCAATAAATACCTCATCTTTAAAATTCATATCACACTAGCTAATTAACATGATTTTCCAATTGATGGATTGTAGGAAATTATATGACTAGCTTGTTAAGAATTTGTTAGAATGGTTGGTGGTATTTGATTGCTCTTAAATCACACCAAGTACTCTCAACTTTTCCTAAGATGAGCCCTGGGGAAGGTCTTGGCTAGGTTAAAATAATGACTATTGGTATACAATTAAATTTGTTTTTTGTCTGAGAAGGCTTAGGCTTCATTTTCACTTGGTGGTTTTAAAAAATAATTTGCATAGAGTTATTGAAATGAATGATTTTTTTTTGCCATTTGCATCAAGCAACCTTTAGGTGGAAACAATGGGACATACAGCACTTATTAGACAAATAGGTTCTCATAGTGAGAATTCAGTGGTTACTGATCATTTATCTGTTGGATTATATATTTCCTCAGGTATTCTTATTTGAAAACTGCATTTCTCTCACCAATTTATTCTTTTAGGTTGAAGTATGCAAAACATCAAGTTTTTCATTTTCCAGGGTGGTGGTGGGGAAACTGGACAGTATTATTTCCTCAAAATCCCCCACAAAATTCCTGAGATGTAAAAATACCTTTCCAGTTCACAGAATTTGATTGATCAAATCTACCATTCTAGGTATGTTTCTCAGATGATTTTACCAGGTGTCTTTTTATTCCTCCAGAAGTTGAGTGAGTTGGAGACTCCACTAAGCATGAGGTCCTACATTTGGTCCAGGCTTTGTTGTTGCTATTATTGTATTCTTAGGCAGGAATAGGCAGTTAGATAATATGCACCCAGATCATCATTTTGTGGTTTAGTTACTATATGCGTGTTAAGTAGAGATAAAAATATTAGACCAAATTTTAAGGATGCCTGTGAACATTAGCTACCCACTTCCTTGTGTTTTTTTAATTACTACTTTTTTCAAGATACAGGGTTTTTATATCACCATTTGACATATTACTGAAAGTATCTTGTATGCAGTGAATTTAAACAAAGGTATGAATAACTATAAACATGTACTTTGAAACTGTGAATGCACATTTCTATTTTAGTTCTTGAGACTTGATTAAATGCACCGGTTAGCTGGAAGACTGCAGTGATCTTCTGAAAAATAATTATAACTATCACTGCTCATGTTATAATGTTTAGCACTGAGTCATTGTACTTCTGATTCTATTGTTCAGGATAAAATAAATGTGATTTTCAGAGTTTGTATTGGAGTTTTGTCCATTTTCAACTCTGCTTTCTTCTCATCCCCCATTACACTCTCATAAGCCATTTCCCATAAAGACCTCCCTCAAATTTTGGCTGAAATTCTCAATTTTTCTGAAAAGAAAGACTACATAATTATAGTTGAGGTGGAAAATGCAAACATCCTTAAAAGTTAATGTACTGAATTAAATGCACACTACAAACATCCATATCCTATGAGAGGTTTGCAAGTGAGAAGTTTCTGATAGTTTTGATTTGCACTCAAAGGAGGGATGGAAAGAGAGGGTACAGAACTGAATGCACAATATGGTGGCCTAGTACATTGCAAGACATAATTTTTTTGCCCTGTACTTTGTATTTTAAGTACAAATTATGGGCCAAAGCCCTGCTCTTTTCTGCTGACTTCTCTTAAGTCATTTGCATTACTTGCCTGACCTTTGTAGGTTTTTTAGTATGTGTTCCTTGAATTTATGAATACTGGGTGCCTACAACTACCACTTGGTTCTATAATCAGATAACAGGACTTGAATTTACCTTTATGCATTACATAAGCAGAAAACCAGACAGAACGATGGGTTTCATTTATTGGAAACAAGCAGCACAGAGCACTGATTCTCAGAAGAAGGAGAATGAACCAGATGAGCCCTACAAGTGCTTCAACACACAGCAGGGTGAGAGTTTCCAGCATGCAGATCAGGGAGGGGAAACCCAAAGAGCATCTGGCGGTCTCACTAAGTTGAGGAGATAGAGCTCAGAGTTAAGGGGAGAATTTGCAGGACATAGTACCGAGAGAAGGTTGATGCTTGAATAAGGAGAGTAAGCTTCAGAAATCTGCAGAGAGTGTCTCTTGGGTCTTTGGCTCTGGGTTCATCTAATCACATGTGTAAGGAGATAGAATAGGGAAAGAATCACTGGGAATAAATCGTTGCGACAATCACTGGAGACAGAGCTGTTAGTATTTTGTATTCCTGCGAGACAGGATAAGAAGGTCTCCTAATACATGGGAAGATTGCATAGTGTCCTCAGAAAAGTCCTGCCTTAGGAGTGGAGCCAAATGAGCCCCAGACTAAAGGTTGTACTGGACCAATCTTAGCACAGTTTAAAGGCGATCTTGCAAAGAATCAAACTAATTCCAAGTAACATAACTGCACACAGCAAGAAGGCCAAAAATAATTGAAAAAAAAATCCAGCATCCAACAATGTAAGACTCATAATTTCTAGTATCCAATCAAAAATTAACAAGCCTGCATAAAAGTAGAAAACATAACCCATAACCAAGAGAAAAAAGCCAGTTAATAGAAACAGAGCCAAAAATAAGAGACAAATAAAAGACAGTAGACCAGGTTGCTAAAACAGCAATTATAAATGTACCTCACATGTTCAGGAAGGTAGAGGAAGGAAAGAATATAATGAAGAGACAAGAAGATATAAAAAGGATGCATATTTAATACCTAAGATGAAAAATAAAATATCTGAAATGAAAATAAAACTAGATGGGATTGCTAGCAGGATAGACACTACAGAAGAAATCAGTCACCTTGATGACATAGTAATATATACCATCCAGTTTTATTTTAAGTTTTATTCTAAATGCACTACAGGAAGAAAAAATGGACTGAAAAATAACACATCAGTGAGTTTTGGGTAGCATCAAGTAGCCAAAATACATGTATAGTTAGAGTCTCAAAAGAAGAAAGAAATAAAGGGATTGAAAAAATATTTGAAGAAATGATGGAAAAAAATTCAAATCTGTTTAAAAAAACTATACATGCAGAGATAAAAGAAGCTCAGTGAACTATAAACAGAAAAAAAATGAAGAAATTGTGCCAAGAGACATTATCATCCAATTGTTGAAAACCAGTGATAAATAGTCTATCTTAAATGAGGAGGGGAAGGGACACTTCTCTGTTAGGTTTCTAATGCTGTGTAACAAATCACCACAAACTCAGTATCTTAAAACAAACCCACTTATGGTCTCACGGTTATGTAGGTCAGAAATCCAGTCAGGCTCAGAGGGAATCTCTGCTTAGGGTCTCACAGGATAAATTCAAGATGGCAGCCTGATCTCTAACCTGAAAGCTCTGGGGAAGGGTCCTCTTTCAAGCTCATTCAGGTTGTTGGTTGGATTTAATTCCTTGTGGTTGTAGGACTGAGGTCCCTGTTTTCTTGCTGGCTACCAGCAGGCCTGTTTTCTACTCCTAGGGTCAGTTTCATTTCTTCTCATCCTTAAAATCTGTGATTTCTATCAGCAGCTTAAAAAAACTTCCCACTTTTTCTTTCTTTTTTAATTTTTTTGTAAGATTTGTTTATTTATTTGAGAGAGAGAGTGCACACTTGCGAGCTTGAGTGGGGGGGAGGGGTAGAGAGAGAGAGAGAGGAGAGAGAGAATCCCAAGCAGACTCCCCACTGAGCTCAGAGACTGACACAAGGCTCATCCCAAGACCATGAGATCATGACTTGAGCCGAAATCAAGAGTCAGATGCACATCTGACTGAGCCACCCAGGTGCCCCAGTAAATAAATAAATCTTAAAAAAAAATGAAAAGCAAAAAGGGGTGCCTGTGTGGCTCATGGTTGTGGGATGGAGCCCTGTGTCAGGCTCTGAGCTCAGTGGGGAGTCTTCTTGAGATTCTCTCTCTCCTCTCCTTCTGCGTCTCCCCCTGCTTGCACTCTTTCTCATCTCTCTCTAAAATAAATGAATAAAAATATTTTAGAAATATATTTATTTATTTATTTGGGGGGTGGGAACATTCCACTTTTAAATGGTTCCTATGATTACGTTAGACTCATCCAGATAATTTCCCTTTTGCTCAACTCAAAGTCAGCTGATTAGTAGCCTCAAAGCTTCTGCAAATTCCTTTGCCATATCATGTAATGTGATCGTGGGAATGATATATCTCCTTATATTCACAGTCCTGGAGACTAAGACAGAAAAATCTTGGAGAACCATCTTAGAATTACAAAAAATAAAGCATATGTTGAGATTGTTAGGTGAAAAAAGTGTACTGAGTGCCTGAAGGATGGATGCTATGGAGTCCCATCACGTGCACCACACAAGGAGAGAACAAGGACACCACTGTAAGCCACACACACACCACTCGGGCTCAGACAGGCCCTGGGTAGGACAGATAGGGTGGAGTGGGATGTGGTCTGGCAGGTGACAGGAACTTCAGGTAGTGGCCAGAACCATAACCTGAAGAAATGACCAGCCAGCAGAAGTTCATATCAGGGTTTCCAGGACCTTGAGAGGAAATAGTCCATGAGGACAGTCCATTCCTTTGCATAGAAGGCATGTCATAAATAGTTTTGGAATAAAAAAATGAGTGCAGGTGAACTGACAGTAAGATAACACACACAAATGGAGGATGGTTAAGAGGTTACAGCTATACCCAGGAAGGCAGGCAGTGAAGTTCAATGTCTGGGTCAGGATGGCTTCCTTGGAGGGCAGTCTCAAGGGGAGGTGGTAGGGAAGTAGCCACAGCAATATCTAGTTGGGCACTATGCTAGGTAGTTTTTAGAGTCATATATTGGTTTGATTCTCCCATCAACTGTGTGATATAAGCATTCTTTTACTTCCCCTTTGTAGTTGCAGGAAAAAGTAAGTTTTGACCAGCATCAATAAGTACATTGTCCAAGAGCTCATATTTATCCATCAGAAGAGCTAGATTCATGCTGCCTGAACTCCAAACTGCATATTCTCCTATTCCCCCTTGACGTCTTCCAGTAAAGCAAAGCCCCAGTCCTCGGCAGGCATCAGCTAATCAACATTATCAGACTGCCGATTTGGTCAAAACAATTTTCCTGCACATTTGTGTCAGGCGCTCTTCTGGGAGCTGTTAGTTAACATTTTTCCCATCAAGTGCAACTCAGTTGGTGGTAAGATAACACTCGTCTTTCCCCCTAACTACGTTGAGGCTGCATACTGCTATTGAGAGATTTTCCCTTCACATTTATTGCATTCTTCCAGATACCCTGTGCTGGGCACACTGGATCCTGCAGCCTGAAACGTGTCTTCTCATTGTATTAGGTGCACTAGCCTGTTCTGCAGACTTGTTCCTCTCCAAAAGTACCCCAAGACACTATGAGCTAGAGGGGAAAGTACCAGCAGGACGTGGTGGTGGGGTGGGGTGGGGGGCTCTGGGGCACACAGGGATACATATGCTGTCTCTTGGCTTCAGTGTGGGCAAGGTAGATAGCCTTTTTCCCCATGGACAGAGACCCAGCTTTACCACATCAAGCCAGGTATTCACAGTGCATTCACATTTGCTGGAACAACTATGATGTGAAGAGGGAGGGCAAGGCTGAGGTTTTTAAAAAAATATTTTATTTATTTATTTGAGAGAGAGAGATGAAGAGAGAGAGAGAGAGAGCACATGCAGGGGGGAGTGGCAGAGGGAGAGGGAGAAGTAGACTCCCCGCTGAGCAGGGAGCCCGATGCAGGACTCGATTGCGGGACCCTGGGATCATGACCTGAGCCAGAGGCAGACACTTAACGACTGAGGCAGCCAGGCCACAGCAAGGTTGAGGCTTTAATCATAACAGAGGATTTGAGTGTGCAAGGGAAAGGTCACAACTATTGGGTCTTCTGGATTTTCTAAAAATGTCTGGGTTTTGGTAGTTGTAGGAGGACAAGTTTCACCGACAGGAAGTTTGTCATGTTTAGGAGACTTGAAATGGGAAGATGGTTGTGTTGGGAAGTTGTGGCAACATAGGGAGGTCATGAGGGAGTGAGAGAAAAGAATAGTTCAGTTGTGACATAAGGAACATTGTGGTAGGATGTCATGAGAGCTGAGAAACAGGCTTCAAAATGTAGTCCTCCTACTTGTCCTTTCTGATACACGTTTTCCTTGTGGTTAGAAATTCTTCCCAAAATGAATTGGAATCATGATACGGGTCGCTACATTGTGGATTACTATTACTGCCAATGTGAATTTACGTCCCACACATATCCACACACATTTTTGGAAAACAGAATAAACACCCAACAGATTATAAAGTGTTGTGAATAAATCAGCTTACCTACTAAGTGTTTTTATTGAGGTAGGCACTAACGTTAGCCTTCACGTCTGCTCACACCCAGTCACATACTAGAGTGTGGGATTGGCAGGGATGTTGTTACATTTCTGCTCCAGCTAGACCCGTTCTAATGTCAGACAGTAACAAAAAGACATGAGTATCAACTACTACAAAATAAACCAGACAGATGTGAAACCACTGTAGTCAAAATTGACTGATGGTCTAGAATATTCCTTTCCCTGTTTTTACTGCTGACTCATGATGGATGGTACCAGACCAATAGGACTCTGGACGGGACAAGTAGCTGCCTGTAAAATTGAGACTGCATCCATCATACACATACTAATTGATTCATTAATATGAGTTACATAGTTTTTTTTTCTTCTCCTTGCTGTGTTTAGACCTGTTGTCACTAACAGAAATAGAATGCCTTGTTTTTAAAAGCTTGGTAGAAATGGCCTTAAGCACAAGTGAACAGTCTGGAAAATTATAGCAAATATTGTTCCCACACTTCTATTTTTTACGTAAACAAACTCCAATATTTCTTCCCTCTTTTTACATATGTAAAAATGTTTTCATGTCAATACATATGTAAGATATAAAATCAGGCACATTATGGATTTACATGGTTTTCCGCAGCACTGTTTCTAAGTACAACAGGGTGTTGTGAATAACCCTGCTATTGTTCTTGTTGAATCCTCCCCTGAGGCATGAAATACACTGTTTATCAGACATATATTACATGTTTAGCATGTGTTAGACCCTCTGAGGGACATAGATGAAACAAAATCAAGGTTCTCACCTGCAGATTCTTACGATATAGTTGGAGGGACCAGGAAAACACATGAAACGATCACAAAGACTAAAGACTAAGACATAAAAAAGAATAGAATGATAAATTCTATGTTGTGCTAAGGGATGGAATAGGGTGATTTCACGGGGGTCCTGGTGAAGAGGAGACTGTGCTCTATGCATAGATTTCACCAGGAGCAAAGACATGGAAAGGAGTGTGAGACCAACATACTGTGGGAACAATGATGAGAGCCCAGAAGCCAATCTAAATATTGGAATAAGGGAGGCGCAGACTTAAAGTTAAAGGCAAGGCAAAAACCCTACACTTTGTGAAAAAGATAGCTATTTAGCATCTCTAAGAAATGATTTTATTTATTTGAGAGAGAGAGAGCACAAGCAGAGGGAAGAGGCAGAGGGAGAGGGAGAAGCAGGCTCTCCTCTGAGCAGGGAGCCCGATGTGGGGCTCGATCCCAGGACCTCAAGATCATGACCTGAGCTGAAGACAGATGCTTAACCGACTGAGCCACCCAGGCACCCCTGCTATTTAACATTTTATGGATTGGTAGAATAAAAGAGAGAAAAACACAGGAAATAAGCATTCTTAGTGAAAACTAAAACCCCTTCACGTATCAAAGTAGTTTTACCCTGGCATTACTAATCAAATGCCAAATTGAAGCCTAGCCTCTTCAAGAAATTTTCAGTTTTATCTAAATTGTGTGCCTTTTATATGTAGGTTTTAAAATGTATTACAGATATAAGAGGTTGAAAAAGAGCCTTAAACCCCAGACTGTCTAGAATCACCAAAACTTGTAAACATTTTGCTTTGCTTGATTAAGACTGGGATTCTGATTTGTCTTGCATGTACACATGCATGGCCATTCTCTAGAGTGTAAAGTCGTCAACAATGTAAAATAACAATCGTACAACTTTCTCTATATTTTGTCAGTTCATCTATCCCTATACTCCCTCTTTTCACCATAATTTATTCACATGCTGCCATTTTGCTGGGCACTGAAGGTATATTCAGATGTACTGAATTCTGATAAACTGGTTAAATGAGTTGGTTTATGTTGGATCTAGGACAGCAAAGCCTGGTTGAGGCTGGGTTGTTATTCTTCTACCATTTGAAAAGTTCCCTGCAAAGGAACTTAGGTATTTATCTCTATTATATCTATATATCTCTATTATATGCATCACATAATGATGTGTAAATCATCTGTAAAATTTACTCTGAATGATTTACATATGGACAAAATGTCTATGAAACTCTTCAATATTTACTTATGCAAAAAAAAATTAGGACAAGTCCAGTTATTGAACTTCATGGGAACCAAGAGCTGTTGAAAAATCTAAAACATTAAGAAGATTTTAGTAAGATGTTCAGGCTCAACATCATGCTTAGGGTTAATACTGGTCTCTGGGCCTGAAGAATTTAAATCAATCCAAAGACATGACAGTAAAAGGTTTATCATGAGTGTGAGTGCTTTTCTTTTCAGAAGCCATTATTCATCCTGGTTGGTGTGCATTAATATGGAAAGATACATCAGCCACTGGGAGGGGGACTCTATGTTGGGGAGTCTGAGTCATCACAATTCATAGTGAAATGCACTCTAATTTCTATTTCCTTGGCAATACTGAATAGACAATTTTATGTCACTTGTTGGCCATATGTCTATCATTCTCATCTTAAAAATAAGGAAAAAAACATATGTCAAAATCCAATTTTAAATTACCCTCTATAGATAGAAAAATTCCTCCAAAGGAAAGCATCACAAAAATATTGAGCAGATACATTATAAATATAAGTATGGTTCCTTGTCTTTGAGGGATTTACTGTATATTGAAGGAAAGAAAATCTCTTTCACACTGTCTAGATAACCATCCATATATCTACCTATATGAATGTTTATCAATTCACCTATCACTTATCAGAAATGAAGCAATAGGTCCCCAAAAGGTACACAGATTGTACTTTAGGAGTTAGGAGAAAGGAGAAGCTGCTGGAGGTTGGAAGACTAACTCTTACTCTCGGAGGTGTCAGAGCAGAGGTTATTTGGGTCCGAGAGCTCTAACGAGAATTGACATGAACATGAAAGGTGGAATTCTTGGATTCTTCATTCTTGTCTAGTTCCGTCATTCAGTCACGTGACCTTACACAAGTCATGTAACTTTTCTCAATTTGAACTTCGTCATCCACAAAACGTGAACAATTACAAATTTCCATTTCCTACACACCAATGGCCATAGCAACTCTCCAAGGCGAATAGTATTTATTACAGTTTAAATATTAGGATATGAAGATTTACAGAGGCTAGGTAATTTCTCCAAATTCACAAAGATAATAATGGACTCAAACCCAGGCCTTATGCATTTCACCTCAACCTTGTTTCTTTTTTCCACTCCACCTAGCCTGTTTTGCTCCCAGGACGATTCTGAGGATAAAATAAAATAAACTATAAAATGCTACAGACACATGATGTGTGCATATGTTGCTGTAAAGAGGACTATGATGATGATAATTCTGCAGCGGAGTTGGGGGAAGGGCATTCCATCTAGCACAAATCAAATTGCAGAGACCTCATTTAACTCATCACGTGGTCATGGTGATCGCAGTGTTCTACCAGGAAAGCAACGAAATCACAAAAATACTTGTAATTTCTATCTTTTTGGTTATAGCAATGACTATTTAGCAACTTACTGTCAACTTATCACAACTGTGTTGTGTTTCAAATGTCTAGAAATGTGCCTCTCGTTTATCAACAGTGTTGAGGCATCTCCTTGGAAGAACCTATTTCGTAGACCCGGGCTCTCACCATCAAATCCTTTTGAATGAGTTTTCTCTTCAACTTCATGAGGTTCTCGGATAACTTTTAAAGACACTATATCCCTCTAGCTATAACTGTGCAGACGCTGGTGCGTGTCTAAATGCAGACCGGGTCTGCTAATAGCACAGTGTTTACCTACTGTTGAATCTCAAATCAATCACTAAAGAGTCCAAAAGGAAGGTCCGTTGTAAACATTTCTGAAAGGTACTGGGTTGCTACCATTTATTTTGGATACAGATATTCACCATTTTAATTTAGTTTCTGCTGGAGTTTGGGAGAGAATACTGATTCATTATCGTGGGGTATTGTGCATAATATTTTTAAATATGATTTCAAAAATGCCAGAAATACAATTTTTATGTTTCCACAACTTTTCCAGGGTTTGTTTCAATTAATTCTAAATGGCCCATTGAAAATAAGTAAAATGAGGGCGCCTGGCTCAGTCGTTAAGCGTCTGCCTTTGGCTCTCAGGTCGTGATCCCAGGGTTCTGGGATCGAGTCCCACATCACGCTCCCTCCTCAGAGGGAAGCCTGCTCTCCCTCTCCCACTCCCACTGCTTGTGTTCCTGCTTTCGCTGTCTCTATCTCTGTCAAATAAATAAATAAAATCTTAAAAAAAAATAAGTAAAATGAGAGCTCATGATAGCCCTTTGGCCAGTGGCCTAAATAGATACCATGCTTTTCCGTGCATGTAGATTGCATTGCTGGGGGAAAAAAGCCTCTTCCTTTAGGGCTGTCTGCTTAAAGATGGAAAAGGCCTTTTGTCACTTTAAGGTAGTTCCACTAATGATATAGTTATGGCAGGTTGCATGAAGGTGGGAACAATGATGTTTATGTGCAAGCTCAGCTCTGCTGAATGGATCACAGTTAAGGGAAAGAGACAAATCCTGGAACCATCAGATCACAGAACTGAGTGAAAGATTCTCTAATCCTGCATCTCAAACCTGGTCCACAGTTGGCCTTTCCTTGAATTCTGACAAAGGTAGAGCACCCTCTTAGGAACAAATTTGATTCTTATTTAAACACAATTAGCGAAAGGTGTTTTTGTCTGAAGGTTCCCTTTAAAATGGACTCCTGGTAGAAGCACAGAGACCACCTTGGAAGCTGTTTCACTTGGGACCTGACTCGTAATACAGAGTAATGGTGACCCTGCGCACTTTTCAGTAGCATGAATGGCATGTAGCATTTTTACAGAAAATTATATTTTTGTCATCCCCTAATTCAGGAAAAAAGTGCTTTCAAATTGATGAAATATTGCTATGTCCTTAAAGCAATTTAAAAAATTGCACTGAAATCAGTTCTGTTCGTTTTAACCCTATGGTCTTAGCCGGTAGTTGCAGTAGACAATTTCTCTGTGTAAGGAAGATGAGTCTTAAAAATTGCCTTTTCTGAAAAGATGATCAGTCTTCGTGTGTGTTTCTTATGGTCTATGTTATAAATTCGTCCAGAACTTACATGACATAATGATACCTAAAGAGGGTCAGTGTCTTGGATTTCTCTTCTTTGGGCCCTCTCTCTGTCTCTTTCCCCTCTCTCCCTTTCTCTGTCTCTCTCTTATTTTAAAGACCACAGGTTATAAATAAAATTAAGTCCAAGCATAAAATAAATCAGGTAATTTGCAGCTTTTTTTCCCCCATTTGAAAGAATATTAGCAACTAGCTGCATTCTTTGTAAAGGGTAAATGGATAAAATATTTAATGAATAGTAATTTCTTATATTCTGTACTTTTTTAAAAGGTAGTTTTGCTATTCATATAATTTGGTATTTTTTAGTATCTTACTCTGGTGCTTTACAGAATGATAATCTTAATGATTTAGGGGTATTAGAGGCCACCTAGTCCAGCCCCTTATGTTTCAAGTAGAAAGGCTCTAAGTTGCTGTTTTTCCCAAGGTGACCTAGGAGTAGATGTAGAGGCTCATCACTCCCGACATCCTATTTATAATTTCTGGTTGTCTTCGTGTGTTCTACTCTTATACTTAAGGAATGTCTACAGTTTTATTATATTCCTGAAAATTAACACAGCACATCTTCAGAGTACATCTTTTTCCCTTTACTCTTCCTTAACTAAACATCGGCTCATCACTTAGCTATTTTGATGCAATTCTTATTCACAGATGCTTGACCCTAGAGAATTATGGCACATAGCAGCTCACCTGAGAGATGGCAGGCTGACTCTCTGCCATGTTTTGCATAAACTTCTCTACCCTTTTACTATTTTAGTTTGAATTATTGATTTTGCTGGTGAAAAAAAATATATGTTCAGGTAGAAAAATCTGACTTCAGTCTGGATTTCATATAAATTTTCTCTCTTCTAACTGCTCTTGAAACACAGTGATATTTTTTATTAAGTTTCTTAATTTTCAGTCAATAAGTTCATCACTGGGCAATTTATAACATTATTACTTCTTCAGGTGACTGAACTTTAGGACACAGATGCACCATTGTTCTGGCCAAGGTAATTGTTTGCAATGCTGGGAAAAACATTTGCAGATGAGTACATTTTGGGAAACTCTGTGTAACACGCAAGTATAAATAAGCTTCCTATGCATGACTCACTGTCATATCTTTGCAGACAGACCGAGGAGAGGAAATAAAAACTCTGCATTTTGGTAATTCTTTTCTTGCAGAGCAGCTTGTTAATACACAGAAAGGCATTTCAACTTTCGATTTAAATGGGAATAGGTTAAATCAAATGAATAATTGGAGTGCCATGTTCACATATTAACAGGTATAGACTATTTGATACTTTACAAAATGGTTCCTAACATCAAAGCTAGTGAAGTCAATGCTACTTATCTGTCAGACAGGTGAGTGCTATTAAGTTGAACTGAATAGAGCATAAACTGAGGCTTAGGAGGTTTGAGATTTGATTGACAGACACATTTATCATGATGCTGGTCAAAGATAATGAATCAATCAACTCTATTTGATGAAATTACATCCATGTCTTGCTTTCTATAAAGGAAGAGGTGTTTTTTTTGAAGTTACCCTTCCATTCTCAAACAGGATGTTTATTCATGTCATTCAACAACCCGTCTGAAAAATTTTTAAAGTTTCACCTTTTCTTTCCTGGATCTCATATTCATATTGGTATTTTCAAGATATTGGAGGGCTAAAGGAAACATGTTCTGTTTTCAATCCTTTGGTTGCTAGGTGACTCTGTAAACTATAAACTACATACTTAATGCTTTTAACTTAGCTGCTTTCCTCATAGGTATTCATTCATATAGAGTTCAGATAAAATTTCACCGAAGGATATGAAAAATATTTCAATACTCAAGACCCACTTGTTTAAGGCAATATTTAATTCATGCTATTTACCAAATTGAATAATGTCTGCTAATTACAGAACAATCTACATAATTAAATGCAGGGTAAGTTTTTTAAAAAGAGCAAACGTAAGAAGCATACATTTCCTTCTGCTACATCCCTGCAATGTGTTGGAGTTCATATACGGAAAGGGGAAAGATTTCTGCATCTATCGAACATTATTGTGGGAAAACGTCCTTTCCTTTCTATTTAAACTGGAAGACACAATTTAAAGGATGTCAATCCAGGAGATCACACTCCCTCTTTGAAAAGAAAAGGCTGATGGGGCTCTTGCTTGCTTTCACAATTTCAAAGAACTGAAAGTGTAGAAAAGGAATAAGAAACAAGGTGGCATAGCTAGGAAGACAGCAGCTGCGTTCTAGGTAAATAGAGTTTAGGTTTTATAGAATCTAAGTATTTTTTCAAACATTTTCCTCACAGAATTGTTTCACTCAGTCATTGCAAAATGTCTTGAAATTATTACTATGGGATTCTGTTCCCAGATTGACTCAGTTGAAACTTGCAGGTGTATAGCTCGGCAAAGATCATACTCTCTCCTCTTTTTTCCTCCATTCTTGTTATTTGAGTCACCAATTTGAAATGCACCATTACCACCAAATAACTATTTTGCAGTATACAATCATACAATTGTGTGAAGAGACAAACATAATGAGGGACACTAGGGAAATAGGATCCTTTATTCAGGGCACCTATTCCGCACTGAAATGATTGAGAGTTCTGTAGCTTTTGTAACAGAGTATCCTCTCAACAATTACCTTCAACAAATGGTATGCTAAACTGAACAGGAAATCAAGTCTTGGAATGAATAGATCCATTGGTCCAAGCGACAGAAAGTCCAGCACTGTTTTCAAATTGTTTCAAAAGAGCCAATGTTCTCATTATATAATTATAGCTCAACAAAATTAAAGGATTGATACCTTCTCTGATTTTATATTATTGCTTTTTTAAGTTCAGCATTAATGATGTATCTTATTGCTTGCATTGGTGAAGCTGGATATCTAGCATTTATTTTCTCATTCTGACACCCTTCTGTTTTGGGGCTCACATTGTGTTTGTGAGCTAAAAGTCACATACAAAACTTAGGGTGGCTCTTCATGAAACATTGCCTTTGTTGTATAAAAATTATTTTTCGAATCTGAAATCATTTTCTGTGCAGGCTTCTAGAAGCAATAATTTCGGTGAATCTTACAAAGGGAGTCAAGAAAATGGTAACGTTAAGTAATGAAGGTCAAGGGCACAAGGAATTCATATCTAAGACATTATTTTTCAGTTAATCAGTTTTTAACCACATTTAGCCTTCAGAAAGATGTTTTTAATTTTATGTTCATGCGAGATAATTTCCCCTCACTTCAGATCAGTAGTTGGAATCTTCTGCTACCCTGCCTCCAGAGCATATATTGCCTTGTGAAATGAAATGGGAAATTTGGACTGCATGACCCAGAGACCTTACAGCATTTCCTAATAAACTTACAATGGTCAAATTTGACAAGTCATGAAAAATAATCATTCCTAGAAAACTTCCCTGAACTGAAATACAATTCATAATATAACTAAAAAGCAATTCTTTCAGAAATTAGAATTCAGGAAGCTTCTTCAGTTCTAGGTTGAAAGATTTTGAGAAAAAAAGTCATAAATTATTTTGAGACGTGATGTTTTTATTATTTGCCTTGATCTCTCATGAAGATATGTGCTATAATGAAGACTAGAAATGGCATAAAATTGTAAAGAAAGCAATTGAAGATCAAGTTGGAGGCAATGAGTTGGCTACATAGATTTTATTGGAAGAATTTAATAATATTAACTATAATTTCCTAAAGCCTTATAAAATCCCACATATCCATCAACAAAATGATTTATGACATTTTCCAGATCCATTCTATGGAATGTCATGCAGCTATTGAAAAGAAGTACATTAGATCAATGTGCCCCAAAGAATATTCATAACATCTTAAGAAAAACAGGTTGTAGTACATTACATAAATTAAGATCCATTTTTCAAAAATGAGCACTACAGGGGCGCCTGGGTGGCACAGTTGTTGGGCGTCTTGTTT
This sequence comes from Leptonychotes weddellii, assembly GCF_054177405.1. Lineage (NCBI taxonomy): Eukaryota > Metazoa > Chordata > Mammalia > Carnivora > Phocidae > Leptonychotes > Leptonychotes weddellii. The sequence continues at coordinate 43,073,128 of NC_138373.1, forward strand.
TTGGCTCAGGTCATGATTTCAGGGTCATGGGATTGAGCCCCATGTCTGACTCTGGGCTCTACACTCAGCACGGAGTCTGCCTCAAATTCTCTCTCCCTCTCCCTTTGCCCCTCCCATTTGTGCTCTCTCTCTCTCTCTCTCTCAAATTAATAAACCAATCTTTAAAAAAATAAAAATTAAAAAAAAATTAGCACTACATATGTATGTTTGTAAATGTTAACTCAAGCCTAGGAAAGGTTCAGAGGCTAGAAACAGACTTTTAATTTTGGTATTTCACTGGCTGTGCCAAGTTAGAGTTTCAGAATTGCAAAAAGTAATTTTTTTAAAAAAAGATTTTTTAGGGGCGCCTGGGTGGCTCAGACGGTTAAGCGGCTGCCTTCGGCTCAGGTCATAATCCCAGGGTCCTGGGATCGAACCCCGCATCAGGCTCCTTGCTCAGCAGGAAGCCTGCTTCTCCCTCTCCCACTCCCCCTGCTTGTGTTCCCTCTCTGGCTGTCTCTCTCTCTGTCAAATAAATAAATAAAATCTAAAAAAAAAAAAAAGATTTTTTTAACTGTCAAAATCAAACATTTTTTCAAACATTTATGTGAAAATGTTTTTGTGAGTGAGTGCATCTTCTCTTTAATGGGTTTAATTAAGTCTGAATGGCAGGTTTCTTAACTTCTGTGGGATTGTTTCTCTACTCAAAGGAATAACAGCCTCTACCTCAGATGGTTGGTGCAGCAATGACTAATACCTAGGATTGCCAGGCAACATGCTACGTTCATAATTTGATGTACCTATTTATACTCCAAATACCTAGTGATTATAGCTAAAGTATTTTTTAAAAGAAAGAAATTATAAATGTCATAACCAGATGACTAAAAAGTTAATTATTTCCCCAGACCATAAGTGGAACTAAAATACAAAATGATGAGTGGGGCTGAGGCCAAGGCTTACCAAATTGGTTTTTATTGTTCCGGTGTACTGTGCTACTTTTAAGCACCACTCCCATGGGATGATAAAAACTAAGAGATCTCTATGATAAAAACTAAGAGGTCTCTGTAGAAGAAAGAGGACAGAAGCCAGTTTCTAGGTTAAAGTGAGGTGCTGGGGTAGCTTTCCTTGCTTAATGAAAGTTGAAAAACACTGCTGCCCCCATATGCAGAGTATGTGAGGTTGTTGGTCTAGAAAGAGAGAGGAACACATATATTCTTACAGCAAGACACTGAATCTACCTGATTATAATGAAAATAAATGTGAAATTAACAACAAAAAGAGAAGATAACCTTGGATATTTTGGAGCCAAATAATGCATTCCTGCATAACCCACGAGCTCAAAGGAACATTTTAATAGAATTTATAAAATAGCTTTTCTTAAATGACTAAGGAAGCACTACTTAACAGAACTCACTGCATGCAGTTAAAGTTACCTGTCCTTTTAAAGGTAGTTATATAACTTTAAATAGATCTAAAAGATTGAAAATGAGTATGTTCAATCAGAGAAATTCACCTAATTGAATATAAAGAACGTAGAATATAAGGAATTAAAAAAATAAGACTAGAAATGCATAAAGTAGACAACAAAATAATATTAGAATATTTCAAGCAAATCAAACTTTTTTTTTGCATTAAATATATACTGGAAATAAATAAATACATACCATGTTCACTAATGAGAAAACTCCAATCACAAAGAAGGATAGTCCAACCAAATTAATCTATAAGTTAAGTAAAACCACCAACCAGAGGTTCCATGACATTTAATGAGGTGACTGAATGCATATGGTAAATGGCTAGGACACCCTTCAAGGAGAAGAATAAAAATTAAGGATGACTTTCTCTCCTAAATATCAAGACTTGCTATAATACTAAAATGAACAAAATGAGATAATGTTGTAATAAGAATAGACAAACAAGTATAAACACCTAGAAATAAGACTCAGTATGTGTGGAAAATCCATATGCAACAGATTAGAATTAGCAGTCGATTACTGATCTCTCTTTATACTCTTGTTTGTTCTGAGGATGCCCTAATGAGGTAGGAAAACTCATGCACGACTACCCACTCTACCTTCCCATGTTTTAAAAAGTTCTGATTGACCTAAGGCTCCAGAGAGAATGACAATGATGGAAATTTCCCTTTGAACAAAGAAGAAACCTAGAAGGATGTAAACTTGACTTCTTATCTCCGGTCAGCCTGGTCCTTATTTGTAAATAGCATAATGTAGAAGAAAGACAAGTGGACCCAATTGTATAACCACCCTCTTCTTTTCCCTCTTCATTGAAATCAGTGGCCCTATATCTTCCTCAGGATGAACTGACTGTCAAATGAGAAAAATTTGATATAAAGACCAGTATCATAATGAGCGAGTAACTTTCTCCCTATGTGTGTTCTTCCTTTTGGAGGTTCTGAGTCATAGAAGTGATGAGATTGAGAAAAGCAAGAGCATAGCTAGTATTTCTAACTCCTGTTGACACTCTCATACTCTGGTTCACATGATCGATAAACTGACTGCAAGTTCCTCATGGCTAAAAATTATTCTTGAGTTGCTTTAAAAATCAAACAATAAGAAACTTCTTTCTGAAACCAATGTTTAATCAATGATTAATTAAGTTATCCCTCAGCCTATGGGACAAATCTCCAGCAAATTGTATATATCCTTGCACTCACAGCCTTCTTTGCTTAAACCAGAGCTAAAGTTTTTCAAGGTACTCTTGCGAAGCTCCTAAAAATGTAGTGTAGTGACTACATTATTTCTTAGTGCCCCTGTGAAAAGAAGGGAGATCCTTCAGTACTAAGCGAGTCTCAAGACTGTTAAACCCTGGGAACTGATGGATTAGATCATTAGGTAAAATGCCTCTATAAAGTAAGATTTGCCAAGTTTCTAATGTTACTAATCTTTAACGTACTGTAAAAATTGCTGTGGATTTACATGGAGCAATTATTTTGAGTACAAGGAAGAAAACCTCATTACTCAGAGTTATTACTAATAATCACCATCATTAACATTACTGGCAAGAGGGCAGTTATATGGCAAGTTAGACTAGGTTAGTACCAGAGACAGAAAACAGAAAAACCCTCCCCTGAGGGCCTATAGTAAGTTTACAATTTGCGTAGACAGTCTGTAGTAATGAGCTGCCTGTTAAGAAGGTCTGGAACTCTGTTATAGTTTCTTCAAAGAGGTGAATCTCCCATGAATTACACAGTTGCTGTCTTTAAGCACCTCAGAAGTTTTAGCTCTGTAAATTTGCTGCCTTGACTGGTGTTTTTAAGCTAAGTGAAATTCTCATCAATATGGAAAACTTTGCTAGTTCTCAAGGGAAATGCGTTGTGAAGAGAGCAAATATAAGACGAGAGTTAGCCTCACTCAAAAATAAATGAACTAGACCATTTTCCAGAAGACCGTACTCTAAGTAAATTTCATTGCTTATAGAGATGTTAATCCAAAATCCTTCTTGAGATCAAGAGCCCAATAACCGAGAAATGTCGTACTTGGATGGCATTTAAAATGAAGTATGAATTGTACTTTAAATTTACAGGACAATCTGTAATAAAACTCCTGTCTCTTTCCTGCTTCTCAGTAGACAATACATTCAATTTCAACTATAATTTTTAGAAAGTGTATTTTGCCGTGGACCCGACTATAAGTTTCACTCATTGAGATTTGATATGTTATTTTATCATTTTAAAATTTTCTTGTTAAAACTGAATGCTAAACCTTGAAGGATTTGACACACTGGCTAGAACCTAAGACTGATGTGTCAGAAGACTTCAGTTTTGACATCTTAGCATGTACATGATGAGATGAAAGAGAAGAAATGTACTAAACACAAAGATGTTACACTGAGATTAAAACCGCCAAAGGTTAGAGCACACTCTGTGCATGATAACTATCTTTGTAAGAATCCCAAGAAAAGAAATGCCTACGTCAGAAAGATGGGTTTGATAAAATATAAATAAGAGGTACAACCAATTTGTGGGTTAATTTCAAAGAATTGTACTGTGAACCGAAAATTATCTAAAATCTCTTGCATATTTGGTAATGCATTTAGAAACACTGATGACATAGAGTTTCTTATAAAATCATATGTAACCCAGGCCTTTAAAATATATTTTATACTTATTTTATTTCAAAGTTATGCTAAGGAGTCAGGATGCTTATGTTCTCTTCTATTTGGGTTGACATTCCTAGAAAATACTACTTGGATAACTGTACCAATTGAAAATGTAAGGGCCCTTTTCCAGAAAGACATTTAAATAACTATTCTAGTATTAGAGAATGTGAGGTGAGAAATACTTATTACATTTCCTCCTCTGATAAAATACTCATAGATTTTCACTGGCCTCTTTTTTTTTTTTTTTAAATCCATGAACTTTCATTAGTCCTAATATATTTCCCAGGGTTTAAAGATTGGTTTATCAAATTATTTACCTTGCACTATTTATATTATTTTTAAATGTTTGTTTAGATTTCTGTCTCAAAAGAGATGTAGCAAAGCACAGTGTTTTAGAAGCTAATGTAAGAGACCTGTGGTAGAATTCTAGTTTTGTCATTTTGCTAGCCGAAAAATTGGTTTAATAATACAACTCATCTCACAAGTTTGGTTAAAGGATGGGTTGAAGTCATGCACATAAGGCAGGTACTAAACACAATTATTCCAGCAATCGTTAGTATCAATAAGAGAATGATTTTCTTTACTAAGATGGTCTAAGGGGAGAGTCTTTCCAGCTATGTGCCATGACTCACCTGTTTGCAGGTATGCCCTGGTGTTGATCCATTTATCCTCCTCCATACATAGATGGAGGCATCAGGAGCCCTGGATGACCATATCCTGCCACAAGCTGTCTTATGATTTGCCTTAAATATTAGGATTTTTCAATTTTTGTCTTCATATGGAAGTGATGGGAAATTATAGGCTAAGGACTCACAGAAGGTAAATTTCTAGGTTAAAAAAAGTTTATTTAAAAGAAAATAGGTAGAGAAATAATCACTCCTTAAGAATTATTAATCTGTGGAAATGAAAGTTCATTCGAAACTCCTAGGTGGCTTGATTTCCCTTGCTATATTAGCCCCTCTCTGGTTTTCTGCCTAAATAATAAACTTCGTAAACTTAATCGAGATAAGGACTTCAATAAAAACCCTTTTTTGGGAGAATCTTTGTTGACTGTTTCACTCATTTTGTCTTTTATTTTGTGTGATTAACTTCAGAACCTTAAAAAAGAATTCCAACCTAAGATTTTCAGTATTTTGGATGGTAAAAAGCCTTATTTAATCTAATTTCTGTTTCAATCTATGCATTTTTTCATTGATAATCTTAGAAATACTGTGAAATACTTTCTTCTTAGTGTCTCAAAAATTTTACTAAGGCATTTAGACTTGAAGGATAAAGGCTATGGAAAGAGCTGAATTTGGTGATTTTACTGCCTGCTCTACCTCTCACCCAAAGCGTGTTATCTAGACCCTCGTGCTTTGGGGAGAGGAGATTGAAATATTGACACAATTAATTTAAAATAACTAAATGTATAACTTGCATTAAGACAGAGTCACATACTAGAGTCTGGTGTATATGTACTGCCAAAGGTTGAAGATAAACCTGTGAGAAAAAAATAATCTGAAAATTGGAAAATCATATCATGATCTTTTTCTTCTTTCTTTCTTTTCTTTTCTTTTCTTTCTTTCTTTCTTTCTTTCTTTCTTTCTTTCTTTCTTTCTTTCTTCTTTCTTTCTTTCTTCCTTTCTTTCTTTCTTTCTTTCTTTCTTCTTTCTTTCTTTTTCTTCCTTCCTTCCTTCCTTTCTTTCTTTTTTTTTTTAACAATAATTAGAAGGTGCTGTCACTCTGGGCAGATTGTCTCAGTCCAATGGGTTAAACACAGACGTTCCTTTGAAGCAGAGCCAGAAAATATCTGAACTAGAAAATGTATTAAATGGCATGGTCAGAAAACCAGTTTGCCATCATTATCTTTTTTGGTGTGTGAAAATAATGTTAGAGAGTTTGAAAAATGAATCACTTATATAATTTCTTTAATGATCATTATTTCAGGGGGTAGGTTTATCCATAGTCTCAATATATCCTTTCTTCAGCCCCTCTGTAATGTTTTGGTTTGATTTTTGAGTGTTTTTGTCTCGGTGAAACACATACACAAAGGTAGGTAACTGAATTTTTCTGTGGGAACAGTTTCAAGGCACAGCCTTCAGTACTTTGGCAGTTCTAAAACCACGTTTCTGAAATTCAGATGAATGTCTATTTTCCCGAGGATATTCTACCCACCTTAGGTCACTGTATCAGGCATGAAACATATATAGCTAAAGACAAACTCCATAAAAAAATTATAAGTCATAATCACAACAGTGTGGGGAATTTCAATCATGTGGAAATATAATTCTAGAAATCTCAAATGCTAGAAAATAAAGGGAATTGCACTGTTTCACCCACTGTCACCAGAAGAAAACTTCATCAAGAAAATCAGTTATAACACCTACTTCCCTTTAGTTCTATTTACATTTATATACTAATTGGGAATTTCAAGGCTCAAGAGCTTTTTTTCTTCGTGTGGTCACTGCTAACGCTCAGGCTACTGCATGACGTTCTTTACATAGGTCAAATGAAAATTATCTTAAGGCAATTAAGGTATTTTTAAAAGTGCAAATGAAAACTCGCCAGCCTCCTCCTGACAATACACATGAATTTGCTTTCTCAGCAACCATTTGCTTTCATTTCATTTGCCCAAACAGCTCTACTTATGATCCTCTTCTCATGGTCCCTGTTTCTATACTCTCATTTGTCACTGGAGGGACCTGTTAGGTTTCCTCAAATGTCACTACATCTAGAAAGTGCTTCCCCTTGAAAAAGGGCTGAGTGCATGACTTTGACTGAGCAGCCCTCATAATTACTGTTAATTCTATATTTTATTGTTTGATTATTTTAAAAAATATCTAATTTACAGATCCACATAAGAATACATCCTTCTGCCTTGCTTTAATATTCCTTAGGTTCCTTCATAGTCTTTACATCACCTTGGATTCTTTTCTAGTTCTTGATGTTTTTGCTGCCCATATTATCAATTGTTTAAATAGCCATCAGCATTTCTGAAAGCTCAAAGGAAGAACAAGAGGCCAGGGGTAAAACTGGGTATTTCTCCCCTCCTTATCAGTTCCTCTTATTAAGAATGACTAAAATTAAGTTTAAGTTGGTCATTGCTATGCTTGAAATAAACAGTCATTACTTCAAATCCTTGTACCATAGTTAAAATAGACATGTGCTCATTAGGAGATTATTTAAGATTATTTATCTTGTACCTCGAGTTGTTAAAATAACGTCACGCAGTGATTAAACTGTGCAATAGCACAAGGATTAAGGGTCTAATAGCTTTTTAAAGTAACGATGGATGCTTCATTATTGTTTACTTGCTAGTTTATAATGTTCTTTCTGTACTGCTCATGTTCTTGAACTGCGCGTTATGTAATGAACTTCTAAACAATCCTTGTTTGTCCATTAATATCCAGGTTAATAGCTTCCATAACATCCTGTCTATTTCATCAATGAAAAGTTATTTAACTTCCCAGATGCCAAGTATCCACATCTACAGAAATGAGGATGATGAGACAGACCTTATAGTTATTGTGAAGTTTAAATTAAGTAGGGGGCATTTGTAAAATTCTCAGTAGCTAAAAGTTAGTCATAGGCAACAGAGTAGTTTACAATAAAAGTTTGTTCGCATGTTGCTAAAGGTGAAGGAAAACATAAAGGAGAAAAAGAGCAAAATGATGCAAGTAGTTAGCTGGGTTTGGTGCCTTTGGTTTTCCTTCATCAGGTTTTCTTTTTTGGAGGGGCACCCCTAATTCCGATCTCAGTTCTTTTCTCCTGCCAGTGCTCTAACCTCATTATCAGCCTTTGGATGGAAAGAAGCAATGGTTAGGTTAGTGGAGGAGTGAGGCCAAATGAGAGTGAGCATGGTTTCAAACGATGTGACAAGTGAAGCAGAACTGAACACATGAACAGGACAGGACGTTGGAGAAAGGTATGATGAGTAAGATGTGGAGAAATACAGCCTAGGATTTTGGTCATTAATAGTCCTTTCCAGTTTCTTTTTTTTTTTCCCCATACTGTGGATCATGAAATCAAATTAGTTGGTTATAACCAGAACTTGTTCTTTCCAATAAAGGAAAGAGAACAGAAAATATCATGGGGTTGATTTTTCATTCTAGTTATGTGTGTGTTTATTATTTCAGTTACCACAGAGTGTTGTAAAATAAATAAATAAAAATATTGAGAACATTCTTAGTTTCATTACTCTTCATAATGCCAGGCCTTAAAGGCACAGGAATATGAAACAACATTTTGGCTGAAGTATGACTCTCGATGTGTTCAAATATTGAGTTTGTATAAACCACAGTCAATCACTCAATAATATTTGTTCAAAGGTTTCTTATGGGGTCTTATTAATGTTCCCAGTGACTGCTTCTGAAAGTAGGAATGCTATATTCTTTTTTTAAAATATTTTATTTATTTATTTATTTATTTATTTATTTATTTATTTATTTGGAGGGAGAGAGAGTGCTAGAGCAGGGGCGGGGGGAGGAGCAGAGATAAAGGGACAAGCAGATTCTGCACTGACCATGGAGCCCCATGCAGGGCTCCATTCACTACCTGAGCTGAAATCAAGAGTAGGACGCTTAACTGACTGAACCACCCAGGTGCCCCAGGATGCTATATTCTTTAGGAAAGTTAGACCTTCAGTAATTCAACCAAATGGGAAATAATATATCATGATTCTACCAAGAAGAAAAATAAAAATCCATTTGCTTCAGTAGAATAGGTAGGACCAGGAAAGTTCCTAGGTAGGCTTGGTCAGCTGACAGCTGTGATCTGAGATGAGCACCTTGGATAGCTCCAAAATAAACTAGTGGCTTTGGCCAAAGTTAAACAGGCTATTTCATCTGAAGTTTGTTTAGATTCACAAGATCTACACTACTCTCAAAGTAGACCCTGTTAATCTTAAAGTGGCAGAACCCACTCATTCAGGGCTTTGTCTTCATCCTTGGAAGTCACCTTAGATTTATTTTCTATGGGTGGTAATCTGTAGTTTCTGTGGGTAGTAATCCAAGTATCTAAGGAGATACAGACCCACAGTTGGATAAATAGAGATGTTGGTGTCATCCATTGAGTTCCTTGAGTTGACCATCGAAAGGTCTCTCTCTCTCTCTTATGGAGCAATATGAGGACTCAAATTCTATACCCAGATACCTCCCTGCCTCCAGAATAGGAACAACCTACTTCTAGTAATGAACTCTCATCAGTGAGATGTAATATGAAAAAATAGATTTAAAGTATGGAAATGGTGTATGGTCTCAGCTCTATTTCCAGCTGTGCAACCTTGAGATAATAACTTAAACTGCCTGGCCTTAGCATTCCTAACTATGCACTAGAGCTTTTAATACTGTCTTATTTAATTTGTAAACCATTGGTGAAAATGAGATGATGCATGTATAAGCATTTAGTAAGAGCTAAAGATACTCAGAAACATAAAATAGTATCATCTCATACACATGTATTTAGAAGGTTTTTTTTAAATATCTAATTATGGAATTTCAGGCTAAATTAGATTTAGGATTAGCAGATAAAGTGGGGTAATATTTTGAAATATTACCTCTAATTCTTCTCTTATTTTTCATGGCATCTCCTTCCTAGAAACTTCAGTGTATTTCCAAGTAAGAAACAAGCTATGACATGATATCATTTTTAACTCTAGGAAAATTATCTCTGTAAGATTCTGGGATAAATGGCCAATGGAGACTGGGCCTAGGCATTGTTAGCTAGCCATATATCTGATTCTAGAATCCTGTCCTATCTGCTCTTGGGTTCATCCTTTAGACTCCTCACATGGTTTTTATATTCTTCTTCTCTCCCTAAGCTCACACTTGGTCTTTCCTTAACTCCCCTCCCATTTCCAAAGGATATTAGGGCTGGGGTCCAGGTCTGACTTTCTTTATGCCCTTCCCATCATTTTCTATTGCCTTTGGAGAACTTCCTTCTAACTACCCTACAGGATACGATGGTGTCTACTGTCTAACATCACAGTTTCAGTCCTGTATGGCTCACAAGATAAAAGCTCAAGCTTAGTTCTTTTATATTCATAGTCTCTGCATTAAATAGCTAGAGCTCTGAGCCCTGGACCAGGTATTCAGCACTGGACCAGGTATTCTTTCCATACTTTTCCCTAGGTATTTCTCCTTTCGATTACTAGGGAATTTCTCCAATTTGGTTGTCTTTTTCTATCTTCTAGCTGATATTCTTAATAGTATTGGTTCTCATCTTTTTTTTCCTTTTCAGTCTTTTTGGCTTAAATCCTCTTAATCAAACAGGCAGTATTTGTGTGATTTCCAATCTCATAAACCATGTCCACCCAGAGATGATCAGTTGCAGTTTATTCTTAGACATTAAGATGCCTATATGAGTCCTATGCATTCCTGGTCTTTGAAAAGACTATTTTATTAAGCTTATTTTAATACTGGGCCCTATCCCTGGTCTGATGGGACATGTTTTAGAGGTCATTGTTTATAGATCTGTATCTGTTCCATAAATAGATTCTGGCATTTTCTGATCCTTTTTTAATAATAAGAGACTTCAAAAATATTCTTTTACTTCCTTTTATACATAAGAAAGAAGATACTGAATAATGTTGCAGAAATTCTAAATCTCCCATTTATAAGGGGAATGTGGGGCCTCTGCTCATATTGTCTGTGACAAAGCTCCAGAGAAAATAGTAAGTAGATAATTTTCTGTCCTTGTAAATGCTAATTTATAGTGGATGAGAGAGAATGTAGAAGACCCAATAGCAGGAGTAAGGAGATCCGTTATTGCAAATAAAATTGTATACACGGAAAATATAATAGAAAATAGTAAGAATTTTGATAAGAAGGAAAGAGATAAACTTAGGTCTTTTTTTTTTTAATGAGTAAACATAGTTTTAGGCCACAGATGGTTCCTATTACAGAACTTCATTTCCACTCAGAAACAGAAACATACAATCTTCATGGTAGTAATTCAGTCACCTTGTATTTAAATATTTATCTTATGAGTAACTAATCACATGAGGATGCACCCCTTCCCCCGTTAAGTTCCCTAATTTCTGACTCTTCTTGGTTACCTCTGGGAGGGAAGAGAGGATGCTATTTTCCTGGCATCAGGAGTTGGTGATGGTTCTGTTTGATGTCCAGGCCTTGGATTGAATGTCACATCCTCTCTGACTGCACCCACCTCTGATGTCTCCAGTTGCAATGTGTTCTCCACACTATGTGCTTCATACTGTGTACACTATTTAGATTCCTTTGTTATAATCTTGAAGCCTCTTTCAGTTGGATGGTGCTCTTGGCCACCTCCTGGGCACACATGTGAAACTTTCAGATGTTCATGCACAGCAGAGGAGAGATGTCCTCTATTAGCCCTTGACTCTCTTTTCTCCAATCTGAAATTTCTCTAGTTTCCTTCCCACAGGCCAGATAATGTTACATCCTCTCTGGGTGGGAAAGTTACTCTTTTCCCCTTGTGCATTCTCCTCACATTTTGGTTTATGATATAAACTTTATAATCTGAGTCTTTCAATATTTAACATTTCAAATGAAAAGCAAACTTTTGGAATTTAAAAATGTCCTTTTGTTCCCCTCAAGCCATTGACTGCTTAATACTCACCCACTGGATAAAGTTGGACTAGTTACTAAGAATTACAACCTTCTGGATGCAGGGAGAGCAAGAGAACCTAATCTACAGAATTATTTTCCACATTAAACAAAGGTGATACCATAAAGCTCTAAGTAGAGTTCTTGACTATAGTAAACTTTCAATAAAGATTAATAATTCAATTTGATACATTTAGCCTTCCCAAGGAGCATCCATAGCAATAGTACAATTAGACTAGTTTGGAAAACAGTTTTAAGCTTAAAATTTACACCTGAGAAAAATGCAGTAAACCCTTGGCATTTGAAATTATAAATTTTTATTTTTATTTGTAATTTTGCATAGCTGTGAGTTGGAATGTACCAGTTACCTGACAAAGCAAGGGTGAATCACTTAGATAATTTATTGAACTTGCATTGGGAAATACCCAATATCAGCACCTCAATATATAGCTTTCTGTTTTTTTATGCATTATTGCATTTGGTATTTTGGGGACTCATCAAAACTCTCTACATATATACTTCATGCCACATGCTAGTGTAGTTACATAAACTGTTCCAATTTTAACCACTGTTCTGTGAAATATATGACAATTTTCTCCTCTTTGACTCAGTTTAGCAGGTTTATAACAGAAATAAAAGGAAATGTTTTATTATGAGCTAATTGGTAATAGAAAAATACATTAAGATCCTTGGATATAATGTTTTAAAATAACTGAAATTAAATTATTATCATATTAATATATTTCTATAACAATGTGCTTTGATTATTCTTAATTTAATTACTATTCTTGATGGTGTCTTAAATATGCATTTAGAAGACATGATTATATTTTCCCAAAGTTTCTTTCTGTTATCTTCTTATCCACAGCATTTTTGCTAATTAAACTTTTGATTGCATGTTCTTTACCCAAACATGAAAATAATTTCAGATTGTTATACCAAACCTTCAATTATAATGTAAGGATTCTTGAATTATGATATATTTAAAATATCTTTGCAGCTGCCTTTCCAAAACTTAATTAGTTAATCCTGTCTATAGCTATAGGCTGATTCCAACACATAAGCCATAAATAATAATTACTTTATTCTCCAAATTTAAGTTCTCCACCATATTCCATGCAGTTAAATCAAAAGGATTTTAGTTACAAATTGAACTTTCCATATTGCATAGTAGTGTATCATCAATACAGCTGGTTACTAAAAAATAAATTGGTCAACATTTTAACAACACTAAGGTGGCATGAATCAAGAGGTAAGAATTAAATTTGAGTATGTGAAGTAACCTAATTTTGTGTGACCTGTGATTCTTGGAAACTGTCTAATCATTTGGGATTGTAGAGATTTTCCCAGTTTGCTTTGCTGAGGGGATCTGGCCTTTTGACCATCTTACTTGAATCACTTTTTAAAAAATTAAGAGATGTAGGATAATATATAAAAGCATATAACTTTTATGTGTAGAGTTTAAAAAAATTATAAAGGAAAGCTATGTATATACTGTCCAGATTGAGAATTAGAACATTGCCAGCACCTTAGGAATCTCTCCGCTTCTCCACAGTATGTGCTGCTTCCAATGTCAAGAGTACCACTGGCTTGCATGGTGTGCTTATTATTCCGTGGCTTTTCTTTTTTTTTTTTCTATTTAATTTAATTATATTATCATACGTGAGTCACCATACCATACATCATTAGTTTTTGATGTAGTGTTCCATGATTCATTGTTTTCTTATAACACCCAGTGCTCCATGCCGTACGTGCCCTCTTTAATATCCATCACCAGGCTAACCCAACCCCCCACATAAAACCCTCAGTTTGTTTCTCAGAGTCCATAGTCTCTCATGGTTCGTCTCCCCCTCCGATTTCCCCACCTTCATTTTTCTCTTCCTTCTCCTAATGTCCTCCATGCTATTCCTTATGTTCCACAAATAAGTGAAACCATATGATAATTGACTTTCTCTGCTTGACTTATTTCACTTAGCATAATCTCCTCCAGTCCCATCCATGTTGATGTAAAAGTTGGGTATTCATCCTTTCTGATGGCTGAGTAATATTCCATTGTATATATGGACCACATCTTCT
>NC_138373.1:43087363-43117994 GCF_054177405.1 Leptonychotes weddellii
GAAGGTATAGATTGCTCTGGGTAGCATAGACATTTTAACAATGTTTATTCTTCCAATCCATGAGCAGGGAATGTTTTTCCATCTTTTTGTGTCTTCTTCAATTTCTTTCATGAGTGTTCTGTACTTCCTAGAGTATAGATCATTTATCTCTTTGGTTAGGTTTATTCTGAGGTATCTTATGGTTTTTGGTGCTATTGTAAATGGAATCGTTTCTCTAATTTCTCTTTCTACAGTTGCATTGTTAATGTATAAAAAAGCAACTGATTTCTGTGCATTGATTTTGTATCCTGCCACATCACTGAATTGCTATATGAGTTCTAGTAATTTGGGGGCGGAGTCTTTTCGATTTTCCACATAAAGTATCATCTCATCTGTGAAGAGAGAGAGTTTGACTTCTTCTTTGCCAATTTGAATACCTTTTATTTCTTTTTGTTGTCTGATTGCTGTTGCTAGGACTTCTAGTACTATGTTGAACAATAGTGGCGAGAGTGGGCATCCTTGACGTGTTCCTGATCTTAAGGGAAAGGCTCTCATCTTTTCCCCCTTGAGGATAATATTCGCTGTGGGTTTTTCATAGATGGATTTTATGAACTTGAGGAATGTTCCCTCTATGCCAATACTCTGAAGATTTTTAATCCAAAAAGGATGCTGTATTTTGTCAAATGCTTTTTCTGCATCAATTGAGAAGACCATATGGTTCTTCTCTCTCCTCTTATTAATGTGTTCTATCACATTGATTGATTTGCGAATGTTGAACCACCCTTGCATCCCAGGGATAAATCCCACTTGGTCGTGGTGGATGATCCTTTTAATGGATGATCCTTTTAATGTGCTGTTGGATCCTATTAACTAGGAGCTTGTTTAGAATTTTGGCATCCATATTCATCAGGGATATTGGTCTGAAATTCTCCTTTTTGAGGGGGTCTTTGCCTGGTTTGGGGATCAAGGTAACGCTGGCCTCATAGAATGAGTCTGGAAGCTTTCCTTCTGTTTCTATTTTTTGAAACAAATTCAGGAGAATAGGTATTATTTCTTCTTTCAATGTTCGGTAGAATTCCCCAGGGAATCCATCAGGCCCTGGACTCTTGTTTTTTGGGAGGTTTTTGATAACTGCTTCAATCTCGTTACTGGTTATTGGCCTATTCAGATTGTCAGTTTCTTCCTGTTTCAGTCTTGGTAGTTTATAGGTTTCCAGGAAGGCATCCATTTCTTCCAGGTTACTTAATTTATTGGCATATAGTTGTTGATAATAATTTCTAATAATTGTTTCTATTTTTTTGGTATTAGTCGTGATCTCTCCCCTTTCATTCATAATTTTATTAATTTGAGTCCTTTATCTTTTCTTTTGGATAAGTCTGGACAGTGGTTTATTAATCTTATTAATTCTTTCAAAGAACCAACTTCTAGTTTCATTGATCTGATCTACTGTGTTTCTGGTTTCTAATTCATTTATCTCTGCTCTAATCTTAATTATTTCTCTTCTGATGTGTGAGTTAGTCATCATTTGGTTGCTTTTTCTCTAGTTCTTTAAGGTGTAAATTTAGTTGGTGAATTTGGGATTTTTCTATTTTTTTGAGTGAGGCTTGGATAGCTATGTATTTCCCCCTTAGGACTGCTTTTGCAGTATCCCAGAGATTTTGGACCAATGTGTTTTCATTCTCATTGGTTTCCATGAATTTTTTAAGTTCTTCTTTGATTTCTTGGTTGACCCAAACATTATTGAGCAAAGTGGTCTTTAGCTTCCAAGTGTTCATATTTCTTCCATATTTTTTCTTGTGATTGGTTCCAGTTTTAAAGCAGTATGGTTTGAGAATATGCAGGGAATAATCTCAATCTTTTGGTATCGATTGAGACCTGATCTGTGACCCAGTATGTGGTCTATTCTGGAGAAAGTTCCATGTGCATATGAGAAGAATGAGTATTCTGTTGTTTTAGGGTGGAATGTTCTGTATATATCTATGAGGTCTATCTGGTCCAGTGTGTCATTAAAGACTCTTGTTTCTTTGTTGATTTTCACTTAGATGAGCTGTCTATTGCTGAGAGTGGAGAACTGAGGTCTCCTATAATTAACGTATTATTATCAATATGAATCTGTATTTTGGTTAACAGTTGGCTTATGTAGATGGCTGCTCCCATGTTGGGGGTGTAGATATTTACAATTGTTAGATCTTCTTATTGGATAGACCCTTTAAGAATGATATAGTGTCCTTCTGTGTCTGTAACTACAGTCTTTAGTTAAGAATTGCTACCCCAGCTTTCTTTTGAGGTCCGCTGGCATGGAAGATAGATCTCCATCCCTTCACTTTCAGTCTGGATGTATCTTTAAGTTCTCTTGTAGAGTCTCTTGTAGACAGTATATGGATGGGTCCTGTCTTTTTATCCAATCTGCAACCCTGTGCCATTTTATGGGAGCTTTTAGGCCATTCACGTTGAGAGTGATTATTGAAAGATATGAATTTATTGTTATCATGTTGCCTGTGAAGTCTTTGTTTCTATAGATTGTCTCTGTAAATGTCTGTTCTATATCACTCTTGGGGTCTTTCTCCTTTTATAGAAGTCCCCTTAATATTTCTTGCAGGTGGGCACCTGGGTGGCTCAGTTGGTTGAGCGACTGCCTTCGGCTCAGGTCATGATCCTGGAGTCCCGGGATCTAGTCCCGCATCGGGCTCCCCCTGCTTGGTGGGGAGTCTGCTTCTCCCTCTGACCCTCCTCCCTCTCATGCTCTCTGTCTCTCATTCTCTCTGTCCCAAATAAATAAATAAAATCTTAAAAAAAAATATTTCTTGCAGGGCCGGCTTAGTGATCACATATTCTTTCAGTTTCTGCTGGTCTTGGAAGCTCTGCATCTCTCCATCCATTCTAAATGACAGCCTTCCCGGATAAAGTATTCTTGGCTGCATGTTCTTCTCGTTTTGTACCCTGAATATTTCTTGCCAGCCCTTTCTGGCTTGCCAGGTCTCTGTGGATAGGTCTGACGTTATTCTAATGTTCCTCCCTCTGTATGTAAGGAATCTCTTCCCCCTAACTGCCCTTAAGATGGTTTCCTTGGTTCTAAGATTTGCAAGTTTTACTGTTACATGCTGTGGTGTTGGTCTGTTTTCCTTGATTTTGGGAGGGCTCCTCTTTGCCTCTAGGACACTAATGTTTGTTTCATTCCCCAGATTAGGGAAGTTCTCAGCTATGATTTGCTCAAATATATCTTCTAGTCCTCTCTCCACTTCCTCAGGGATCCCAATAATTCTGACATTGGAACGTTTCATGGTGTCACTTATTTCTGATTCTGTTTTCATGGATTTTGAGTTGTTTCTCCCTGGCCTCCTCTTTTTCCTTCTTTTCTATCAATTGGTTTTCTAGATCACTAATTTGTTCTTCTGAATTCCCCTGCTCTTCTTTAAAATTTTACCATCTATTTATAATATAGTGAAACAATAATATGTTAAATTGGGGGAAAAAAGAGAGAGAAACATGAGAAACCTAGCTTTATAAAGAAAAGATAGTATTAACTTTTTCAGATGAAGACTTCCAGAAGAAAACTTAATAAAATTTGGTTTTAGCTGCTCTGAAGCTGTAAGAGCTCCTTTGTAATGGGCAAAGTTATGTGTGAATCTTGGGGAGGAGAGTTTATCAGGTTTGTACCTCATTCTTAAAATGACTTAAATTTGTGAACTGAATTAATAGAATACATATGGTCTCCAGATGTTTAATTTCAATATCTAGCATTGCAGAACTAGAGGTGATTTTTCACTCCATCTATTCTAGTCTATCCCTGATGATGGGCATCCTGTCCAGAGGAGCCCAGCAGTTCTGATGCTCAATGATTCTAGTGAGAAATAAAACTACTATAAATGAGAACCTATTAAATTTTTGAACAGTGGTGATTGCTAGAAAGTTCCTCCTATTCATAACCTAGAGTAGGTTATTCATTTGTTTTAGTATTATTTTCTGAAGCCACACTAATTAATTCCTTATAAATATGATAACTTTTCAGATTTTTGGAAACATCTATCACATATTTTCTGAGTTTTTTTTATTTCAATTAATCCCATTCTTTCTTAGTAGTTCTATAAGAAAATGTCCTATAATACTGCATATTCATGAAAATTGTTGTTGAAGATACTGGCCTCCCCCCCTCTTTTTATTTATTTATTTTTTTTTAGTTTTTTTACTCAATATTTTATCCAGCCCTAACAAACAAAACACCAAAGCACCACTTATATACTTCCACTGAGTAAAATAATAAAAATGATGAAAAATCAGAGATACCTGCAAAGGTCTGTAGAATACTATAGATCTTACTGTTGGACCATCTTGAGTACAGTTAGTCAACAATCAGTGAATTATCTTAATTTTCCTAAAGGATTTTTTTTCTAATTAATCTTTTTTTTTTTAAGATTTTATTTATTTGACAGAGAGAGAGAGAAAGAGCACACAAGCAGGGGGAGCAGCAGAGGAGAGGGAGAAGCAGGCTCCCGGCTGAGCAGGGAGCCTGACACCGGGCTCGATTCCAAGACCTTGGGATCATGACCTGAGCCAAAGGCAGATGCTTAACTGACTGAGCCACCCAGTGCCCCTCTAATTAATCTTTTTAACGGATTTCAAATTTCATTTTATTTCTTTTGTTTACTTTTTTAGTTTTTGAAGAACCTCTCTAAGTGAACTCTAACACAGAACCCCACTAATGAAGACTGAATGTGGAACTGCTCTAAAAGCGAGGGAGGACCACTGTCCATTCTCTGGGCTCTCCTCTATCTCCTGAAGTGCTCAAGGAAATTATGAAATTCAAAAAACTCTGGATAAAGCTATTTTAACACCACTGATCTAGCTTATTTCTCTCCCATTCATTGAAAAAGAGGAGATCTATAGATGAAGGGGATTTTAGAACTTCTAATTTCAAATACGAGAAAAGTGACAGATAGTGAATGAGTCAGGGTTCTCTAGAGAAACAGCACCAATAGGACATAGATAGATAAGAGGAAATTTATTATGGGAGTTGTCTCATCATGATTATGGAGCCAAGAAGCCCCACTTATGCCCTCTACAAGCTGGAGATCCAGAAAAGCTGATAGTCTGAAGTCCTGAGAACCAGGAGCTTTGATACCCCAAGACAGGAGAAGATGGATTCTCAGCTCAAAGAGAAAGGAAATTTCCCTTCCTCCATTTTTTTTCTATTAGGGCTCTCAATGGATTGGATGATGCCCACCCATGTTGGTGAGGGCGGATCTTCTTTCCTTAGTCTATTGATTCAAATGCTAATCTTTTCCAGAAACACCACACAAGCACTGCTACAAATGTTTTATCAGTTATTTGGGCATCTCCTTACCTTAGCTGGCTAGGTAGATGCAATAAAATTAATCATCAGAGATGGGTGAATTAATTAGATCTTTGAGATATTTTCATAGTAGAGTACAAAGAATAATCATCAACAGGAAACAAACAAAATGACACAGCTCAAGTATTTCTAAAAAAGAAGGAAAATAAAATGAAGAAAAAAATATTAATTCAATAAATGGGAAGTTGGAGTAAAAAATAACCAGACTGGTTGAAAATACAAATTATGGTAGAATTAATAATATATGTTAGTAATAGACATGCACATAAACATAAGATAAATTCTCCAGTGGAGAGACAAAGATTATAATACTGGATTAAAAAGCAAAGTTTGGTTGAATGATCTGTATAAATACTATCCTAATAAAGGGGCATTGAACAGGTGAAGGTAAAGAGATTAATAAAGATATAACCCACAGAAAAGTGATGCACTTGTAACAATGAATGAAGTATTTTTTGTTAAAAGCATAATTTGAGTAAGATGAAGTAATTATTAATTAGCAAAGGAATACCTTTTTAATAACAAAATAATCCAACAGTTTCATGAATCTAGTAACAAAGTATCAATATACATGAAGTAAAAATGGGAAGAATTAAAAGGAGAAATTTAAAAAAACAGTCACAGTAAGATATTTTTATAGATTTTTCTCAGAGACTGATACCTTAAGCAAACCAAAAATGCCAGAAGCTTCCTGTGATATTGTGACTTATAACAAATACATAATTGTCTTTGTCATTGTTCCTGGCAGGGAGCTCCTAAAACCCTAGGAATTTCCCAAATGAAGAGAGCAAGAAATGTGTTTATTGTTATGTTAATGAGGTGATTTTTGGGCCCTGCCTAAGGCTGGGGCTGGTTGTCAGGAGAACCAATGCTGTGACTAGAAGGTTAGAACTTTCAGTCCTTACTCCCCTCCCCATTCCCACCTCTGGTCGGGGGAGAGGGGCTGGTAGATGGAGTTCAATCACCAATGGCCAATGATTTAATCAATAATGCCTATGTAAGAATGTCCCCATAAAAATCCAAAAGGAAGGTTTGGAGAGCTTCAGGATTGTTGAACACCTGGGGATTTGGAGAGAGTAGTGGGCCTGGAGAGGAAATGGAACCTCCATGCCCTTTCTCCATACCTGGCCCTATGCATTTCTTCCATCTGGCTGTTCCTGACTTATATCTTTTCATAATAAACTGGTAATGTAGTATGTAAAATGTTTCTCGGAGTTCTGTGAGATGCTCTAGCAAATTAAGTGAACCCAAGGAAGGAGGTTGTGGGAAACTGATTTATAGTCGGTAGGAAGTTCAGGTAACCCAAGCTTGTGTCTGGTTGGCGTCTGAAGCTGGGGAGGGGAAGTACTGTGGGACTGAGCCCTTTAATCTGTGGGATCTGATGCTGTCTTCAGGTAGGTAGTATCAGGGTTAAGTTGAACTGCAGGACACCCAGTAGGTGTCCAAAGCATTGCTTGTTGGTTGGGGAATCACTTTCCCTCCACACACATCAAACTTGGGTCCAGGAACCCAAAAGCTCCCATGTTTTCTAATGGCTCTTTGTGAGCTCAACTTCCATGGTAACTATTTTCCACTGGACACAATTTATATAGACTTGCTTTGGGAGTAGTTTCATAGTTATCTCTGTCGAAGACCTGCAAAATTCACAGGCCTCAAACTAGGTTTTAATGTTATATTTCAACATAGAGTCATGATACTACAACAATAAGAATTTGATGAATTGAATAGAATGAATCTCAGTCCTTCACACTATAATGACACATATTCTTGGCTTTGAAGTGGTTTGGGCATGATTTCTACTCATGGTCAGTGGTGGGTTCTTTGCATTGGCTGTGATCTAGGAACACTGCTTGGGATATTCTGAATTTCAGTTTGTAAACAATAACAGTGAGTTGCTGGATCCTAGACTCATGTTGTTCAGTACCATATCTCATCTTGAATCTATGGCTATCGTTTCAAAAACTTCCACCCCATTGTCTCAGCCACCCTGTGGGGCCACAAAACTTGAGCCCCTATTTACTGATATATTTCCTTTTCTGCTTCCAAACCAAAGTATTTGTTTTAAATATGAGTGCATATAATTTTATATTTATTCATATTAGTATGAATTCATAAAACTGCATGCATTTTCATGTGATTGGAATAGCGGGAAATGTTCCCACATGTGTTTGATTTATCACTCTATCTAAGACCTGGTGACCTGATTTTTGCATCTACATATCTCATCTGAGGAAGAACTCAAACTAGAATCCTGTTCACTTATTTCCACTTTTACTATGTCCGATTGCCTCATGACTTTGAAAGACACTGACTAAAATTTTGACAAACCTTAAGTTTGAGAAGGTAATGCCATTTCCCTGATGAACTCTTCTAGTACTGTCACCTAAAAATGAAATTTTTTATAATTTGTTTTCAGTAAATTTATGCAAGTTCCTGATGGTCACAGTTTGGAGCTGGCTTTAGGTATTTAATTCTCCCTCGAGAACTTTTAGATGAACTTGGATCATGTCTACATTGGCAAAGCAGAGCCATCTAATAAATTCAGTACAAAATGTGATTGTAGAATTGTCTAAATTGACTTTCTAGGCTGTCCATATGATTGCCCAAGCCTCTGAATTATTGACAGTTTAGATGTGAGTTTATGATAATAGCATATTTTATTGCCTATTTCTGAGAGATTAAAGTACTGACTTTCCTGAAGAGATATGCATCAGATATTATCTCTTTTGATGACCTTAGGGGCTAATTCTGACCAACTTGAATTGATCACAAGTTTCAAAGAATAAAGGAAAAGATTAGGAAGAGGGAATATTTTCTATTATCTCCTGAAATAGTGCAGAAATATTTATAAACACAATTTTCTCACTTATGTTTTTTCAAGGGATTCATAAATTGCATATCAACCTCTTTTATATGTAAACCATTAGGAAACATATAGTATTTATACTGTACTTAAAATAAAAATATACTTTCTCATTGGGGATATGTCATTCCCATTCAACAGCCATTATTCTTAGCTCCAGTGTCTCTTTCATTGTGCCAGACTTTAAAAGTTGGGATAAACAGGGCACTCAAAAAAAGTGGAGATGACTGCTATATTTTATTCATATTTCTAATATTCAGATATGCATAACAGCCTTTAGACTTGTGTAGACACAGTGAATGTAGCTTTAACAAGGGCAGAAATGTACAAGCCCTTTTTTTTCTCTTCTGCTTTCATGTAAATCTCCCCCTACACTCTAGGTTCCTGGATAACCAATTAGTATTATCACCCATGCCAGTCTCTTCCCACCAAAATTTAATACTGCAAGTTCCTGCAAAAGAATGTCCAGTCCGTTTCCCCTGATATGCTGCTAAAGGATAATTTTTAAATGCTCTGAGGTTTTGATTTTTAAAAGACATTGGCCAAAACAAAATCTGTTTTGATCTTCAATCAAGCAATGGAGGAGCCAGCCTCCACCTACAGTTCCCTCACATCCAGGTGGATGCCAGCCCTTTCCAGAACTCCCCGTGAAGGCTCCTGGGGAAAACGTGCCTCGGCCTGCTCATGCACCGTGGGTACCTACTAGCCTTCAGGATGCCAGGAAAGAAGACAGTAGTCGTCATTCCTGCCCTCCTCCAAAACAGATAGCAACAACGCATTTCTGGCTACTTAGCTTGATTTCTAGCTCCACGATTTTCAAAAGTTGCCTCGCTTTGAAAGACCTCATAATGCGTATTTGAACATAAGAATTCTTTTTTTTTTTTAAGTAATTTTTTTTTAAAGATTTTATTTATTTATTTGAGAGAGAGAGAATGAGAGACAGAGAGCACGAGAAGGAAGAGGGCAGAGGGAGAAGCAGACCCCCTGCTGAGCAGGGAGTCCGATGTGGGACTCGATCCCGAGACTCCAGGATCATGACCTGAGCCGAAGGCAGTCGCCCAACCAACTGAGCCACCCAGGCGCCCGAACATAAGAATTCTTTAGGCAGTTCCTTCTTCGAGTGATTTCTAATATGTAAGTGTAGTTGAACTCAGGTAAGGTGAAGGAAAGGATGCAAATGAACTTGCATTTCTTTCATTTCCAAACATCTCAAGAAATTGATTCTGCCCATTTCAACTATGTTAGTGGTTGTGCTTGTTTTCTAAGAAGCTGATGTAAGTATTCTTCCCAGAAGAATTTCCTCTATTTACTTTATTCCAGGAAACATATATTTCTGTTGTGGCTAATTACTTATGGTACATCCAAAAATCATATGGTATAATTTCTTGCAGAGTTCAAAAGGATTTCTGTCTTTGCACTGTAGAGCTCCAACAGATGCTAATTTGTTTCCTAACTTAAGTCTTGTGGTATTTGGTAGAATCAGGGCACCTGATATTTGTCCCCATTTTTTATCATGTTTACCACTTTGTTGGCCTGTTTTCTATCCACTATTCTCTTCTCTGGAGAGGCCAGCACCAAACTGGTTTGGTTTGGGAATATTATCATTTGTTAATAATGTGTTTAAGTTTTTCTCACATGATTTAAGAAGGTAATTATAACATATCATCTCAGGGTAATAAAAATGTACAATACACATTAAGTAAAGTTTTATTCAAGCCTTTAGCAGCCTTGAATTCCTTCCAGGTTTTTTAGGGGAAATTTTCACCCCCAGGGGCTGGGGAACTTGGCATAGAACATCCATTAAGTATAACGAGAGTCTGATTCCCAGTAAACAGCAATGAGAACTTGCCTTCAAAAACTCCCTTTGATTTCACTTCAACAGATAGAAAAAAAAAAAATCTATGCTTTTTGTTTTTTGTCCTCAGTTTATGATTGGACAAGAAATAGAATCCATGTTTTATAAAGTAGCTGGTATGCTGTTTTCTCTGCACTTTGTGTTTCAATATAGTAAAACTCATTGGTTTTCATAGATATATCATGAATTGAACAAAAATGTGATAAACATTCCCTTTTAGCAACTTATGAGTGATTTTCCCGGGTCCTCGGTGCCTCCTGACGCCTGACTAGATGGTGTGAGTTTCCCACACAGAGGTTAAAGGGGTGTAGTGATGGAAGTGGAGGAGAAAGGCAAGGGGGCTTCTGGTTTCCCACCGAAGCACATGAGAAGTTCACTTTAGAAGGAACATTGTTCTGTTAGCCTCATTCTTAGCATTTTTGCAACAAACCTAAATGCCTGTGAAATTATACTTCTAACATACTTTCATCTAATTTTATAAAAAGTCATGGTAAAATGACTGTTAAAATAGTAATGAAATCTGGGAGACTTCATCCAAAGGAAGAAGTGCAGGTGTGGATCTTCCTTGGTACTCTAATGCTGAGTCCAAAAATACCCTACATCTCTACCTGAGATTATGGTCTTACAGTTTTAATTTTTTGCAGCTTGAGTTGTTAAATGAACCTAAGTGATCCTAGGATTGGGAGTGATGGGAGGAATCAGAGTATGATATAACTGAGGTAATGGAACTTTGAATATGAGCAATATTTTTTTTTTAATTACAAAGCATAATAGTCTTCCTTTGGCATGATTTGGCAGTTTGCCAAAATTATTTCTACATATGTCTGGAAATGTAAAAACTAGAAAGTAAAAGGAGTCAAACAGAGTCTTTATCTTTTCCTTCTCTTTGTATCCTTTCCAAAAGATTTTTTTTTTTTTAAGAATACCTAAATAATCAACTGAGGTCAGGAAAAGGAAAGCAAATAGTAACATTTAAAATAAATAATAATAATAATAATAAATAAATAAAAGTTCAAAAGAAGCAAAGGGACACAAGACATGTTTTGCAGGTGATGGATATGTCTACTTTGTGTGTGCTAATGGCATCACAGAATCATAGATGCATGCATATGTCCAAACTCATCAAAATGTATACGTTAAACATTTGCAACTTTTCATATATTAAGTATATATCTTAATAAAGTTGAAAGAAAAACTTATACCTACATGGGGAAATTTAAAAGGTGTTGAAAATGTTTCATATTGAAAATACTCCCCCATGGGGCACCTGGGTGGCTCAGGTGGTTAAACATCTGCCTTCAGCTCAGGTCATGACCCTAGGGTCCTGGAATCCAGTCCCGAGTTGGGATCCTTACTCAGTAGGGACTCTGCTTCTACCTCTGCCTCTGCCCCTCCCCACTGCTTGTGCTCTCTCTCACTCTCTTTATCAAATAAATAAATAAAATCTTTAAAAAAAACAGAAAAGATTGATGCCTGAAATTATACCCTAAAATATACTTTTTTTTTTGTCTCAAATAACTTTAAGTTAAAATATAAATACACCTACTACAGAAAAAAAAAATCTTATTTGCAATGGCAATTTTACCATAAGGTAATTTATCCATCCCTCCTTTATCTTGATAACATGCTAAAATTCCCTAAAACATGAGATCTAAAATTGTTTGTACAGAAATGAGAGAATGGAAAATTGGAAGCCCAGAGTTAGGGTTCTGCCCTAGCAACACAGATCGGGGAGGGGCTTCTGGTCAGCCAGAGACACTGGAATCTATTACCTAAGAAAGAGATAAAGGAAGGGGCATAACTAGAGAATGGTGCATGAGCAATTAGAATTCTGATGACAAAATTGGTTTCATCCGCAATTTGCCTAGAGTTGGTCTTAGGCATTGTTTCAGATTCAGATATAAGAATGTGCTTTGTGCTATACTACATTAGGTATTATCTACTTTGATTTTCAAAAAAACCCAATGGTATTGACATAATTATCCTCATTTTAGGGTTCAGAGACCAATTGGGGGTTGCCTACTGTTGGACACCCTGATGTTGTTAACCTGCTTTTTTGAGCCTCCACTTGATTGTCAATTGCTGGAGGTCCCTTACTTTTTAATCTATCTTGGGGTCTATTGTTTCAGAAGATACCTAAAAGAATGGCTAACTAATCAGATACATTGAGTTAAGGTTTATGTCTTTGAATTTTGCTTAGTTCAATGCCTCTGAAAAGTAAAATTTGAGTTTTCAAATTTGTTCTCTTCAATATTTTATTCTGGATTATATGAAAAACATAATAGCCAACTGGAAGTGAATTAGGGGAGAGAAGGGGCTATACCAATATATCAGAGTTGGCTAGTTCTCTGCAGAACTAAACATTTTTCCTTGGTGGTGAATCCTCATTTTTGGCTTGGCAAAAGACTACGTTTCTCAGTCTCCTTTGCAACAAGATGACTCCATGCCGCTTATGGGATATAAGCAGAAGTGTGCAAGATACCCAGGGATATCTCCGTCAAAGGGACAGGAGTGGGGGCATGTATTTGAAGAACACCCCTTCCTTTACCCTATTGGTGGGAACAAAGGGATTAGGAAATTCAGACCTTTGAGCAATCTTTCTTTTGGGTTTTCTGTGTTGTGTCAGTGAACCTAATTCTAATTAGAGAGCAAAACTAGAAGCTCTCAGGTCTTGTCACCCACATAGTCCCCTGAAGAACAAACTGGCTGGAGTGGTTGGATGTGTACATGGGTCCAGTGACCAGGCAGCCCTTAACAGTCCAGGGTTTGGCCTCTGACCCCGAAGTTACCCTCTTTAATCTGGCTATCAGCCTCTGAGGTGCCTGGCATGAGAGCTCTGATGGGAGGGCAGTACTTCCAGATGTAACAGCAATTAGGTTTTTGGAGCAGGCAGAGAGAAAAGGTATAATGAAGAACGGAGCCATCCAGCCGGACTGCTAAAATGATGGTTATATCCTGACCAGTGTTCCAGACCTTCTTGAGGCCTGGTTCTGCAAACTGCTCTGTATGTTTCGTGTACTTTCCTGCATGCTCCAAGGACTTTTGGGCCACCTGATCTGAAGGACAGTTTCCAACCCATGGTGATCTACATATGTGTGTCTCTGTTGTAAATATATAGAACCCATCGAAAACAAGGGCGTTCCTGGAGTCCTTCAAAATATTTCCTGACGTTATCTATCTTTCTATTTATAATGCTGGCTGTGGTAGAGTATAAAAAACAATTTTGTCTTATATAGTAGACCACAGAAAGAACATCAGCATTTGCACATCTACTCTTGTCTTTTTTTTTTTTTTAAAGATTTTATTTATTTACTTGACAGAGACAGACACAGCGACAGAGGGAACACAAGCAGGGGGAGTGGGAGAGGGAGAAGCAGGCTTCCCGCTGAGCAGAGAGCCCAATGCGGGACTTGATCCCAGGACCCTGAGATCATGACCTGAGCTGAAGGCGGATGCTTAACGACTGAGCCACCCAGGCGCCCTACTCTTTCCTTTGATGTGAGAAAAAAAGTAAGTCTATTTTGGCTTAAGTGACTTTAAATATATAGACATGTATATATATATATATAATATAAATATACAATATACTTTTCATCTCTTTATATATAGATAATAAATTACCTAAATATAAATAATAAATAAATATAAATGATAAATTCTGTCTCCCTCTAGTTTCAGAGAACTAGACTCAACATATGAATTCCCCACAGACTAATGAGCCCATGGCAAAGCCGTGTGGCAGAGTGTGGAAGTACTGAGAAACATTGGGATCTCCTGCAGGTCTGTAAATGAACTAAATCTAGTTAGCTAACTGCAAAACATTCATAAAGTGGGAAATGTATCTATGCACTCAACAGGGTCATTGTAAGGGACACAGGGATGGTTATGAAAGTGCCTTGTAAAAGGTAAATTTGAACACAAACAGATCAGGGAATGACCAAGTACTCAACACAAGAGTTCAGAGAATCACTAAGTCTAGTTCAATTCACTGACATTATAGACATAGACATGGTGGCACCAAGAGATGAGTGTCCTGCCCAGAGACACAGCTATGTAGAGATAGAGATGCTCTGTTACATATTTCAGCCATGTCATATTCCATGTTCATAACATGGTGAGCTATGTTACCGAAAGTCCCACAGCCAGAAAAGGCAGAACTGGCATTCAGTTCAGGATGATTTGAATCCAACTGAGAATGATTTGTTCCCTACCATTTTAAGGTACCTGTTATTGAGGGCATCGTCAATGGGTAGGCAGGAGCTCTTGGGAGGGTAAGAAGTTGGAAGAGCATCTAGGGAGAGGAAATGATACTTACTTAAAAGGTCAATTTAGGGACTTACCCTCAGGTTTAATAAATTGGAGTCTCTGAGAGACGGGTTCATGTCTCTAATCTTTAAACCAACACTCCAGGTGAGAACCAGTGGTCTGCCAGTGGTATCCCAAGGTTTTCTTTGTTAAAGAAACACTTTAGCTGGCTCTCTGTACAGAACTTCTAACTGTGGGTGTGAGAGGACATTCCCAAAAGGTTCTAGACATTGAGGGATCTTTTCTAGGATTTAGGAACCTCCATGGACTCAGCACAAAGCCCTGGAGTCACAGGTGGCCTTTGCTTTCTACCAACTGCTAAGAGCTACCACCTTCATTCTGAGCTCATTCTAAGCTAGAGGTTTTCCCTCCGGTCCGCAGGAGCTGGAAGTGTTCATTTATGACAAGGCATGGTGTTAGAGTGTGGAGTGTAGCCATGTCAGCAAAAAGGAAAAAGAGGAAGGAGGACACCATGTTATTAGCACTGTGAGGTTAAATTGCCTCTCTCTGAGCCTTACTTCGCGCATCTGTGAATGGGGAAAAAATTATTGTCTCATTGTTTTGTTGTGAGGACTAAATGCGATCCTATGCCTAAAGTGTATAGTCTGTGGGAAGCTCTTAATAATAGTAAGATTAGCTATTATTAATACTTGTACTGAGAAACTTAGTGGGACCAGAGGCTCATAGACTCCCAGTTGGGTAGTTGACTGAGGTAGTGCTAGAGGCTCTGAAATCTTGTCAGGTCCCCAGACTCCCAGTGGAGGGTATGATCTGGGCAACCATGATTACATTATTTTTCTTCCTTACACTTATTTTCCTAGAAGATATTTCTCAAGGAAGATGAGAGCCTTTGTAATTTTCAACCTTTAAAAATCAATTATTCCTGAGTTATTTTCGCATTTATGAAAAGCACCAAATTAATTTCTACTGAATTTTCTTTTCTATGATCAATGAGGTCAGCTGGTAGAGAATATGATATTCTAACAACATTGCATATTGCCCCTCAGAGTTCTAATTGCCTTAATTCTCTATAATTCTATTCTGAAAACTAGCATCTTTTCATACAGTCTTAAAAATCTCAGCTTCTTAATATATGCATGAATGACAATATGCTAATATGCAATTCGTGTCGCAGGGTTTACATGTTATAATTCTGCACAGAGGAAAGCCTTAAAATTCAGAAGCCTGGTCCCGAATGTTCTGCATTCCCACAACACAGAAAGAGACAAAACCTCAGAACAGAGGTGGGATCATGATATCCCTCTCTCATTCATTATATATAATATCTGTGCTCCAGCCTTTAGATTTCCCTGAACACCTTAGGAAAATATGGGGAGATAGATTTGAACCAGCATCTAGAGGTAAATGATGCCACATTCCATTACCTGAGTAACTATCTCCCAACAGCCCTTTTTTCCTTCTCTCTCTCTCTTTTTTTTTTTTCCAAAAGAGTACATCTTTGGAAATTGAGAATATTCAGTGAACAGAACTCATAAATCAAATCATTATCATTAATAATCAAAGTGAGACGTTGTAAGAAATAGCAAATTAATCACAACTGGCAGGTGAAGCTACTTCCTGCATGTGCTTTCTGCATACTAAAGCCGACAGAATTTTCCCTGGTGGGCTTTTTTTTTTTTTTTTTAATATTTTCTTAGTGAACATGGAACTTTTCTGTTGACTGAGAACTATATCCGAACCCAAGTTTTCAAACGAATCATGTGACTGATTCCGTGTAATGACACTTTATTTTCAGAGCCCCTTTTGACTCATAATAAGATACATTATGATTCAATGCACTTCATTAATACCGACGTTGTCTATTTAAAATCGAAGGCATTTTTCTAGAGGAGAAAAATAACCGATGATATCACAAATTTGGATTGAGACTTATTTACTTTCCACATTTCAGGTCTTAATTATTTGACAGTCTGTAATCTCAGTTTAAATGCCTTTTTGGTGGCAATAGAAGAAAAATCTAAGTATAATGTTTTCTACTATCATAACAGTTTCATGAGCATGGATAATAAGGATGCCTTGAATTTTGACAACACCTTATCTCTCCAAGGAATAAACAAATCTCATCTATCATCATGTTTGCCTTTCCAGCTTTCCTGTGAAGTAAGAACTACTTTCTTTTTCTTTTTTTAAAGATTTTATTTATTTATTTATTTGAGAGAGAGAGAGAGAAACAGCATGAGAGGGGAGAGGGTCAGAGGGAGAAGCAGGCTCCCCGCCGAGCCGGGAGCCCGATGCGGGACTCGATCCCAGGACTCCGGGACCATGACCTGAGCCGAAGGCAGTCGCTTAACCAACTGAGCCACCCAGGCGCCCAGAACTACTTTCTTTAGTAGGGAGAGAGTGAGTCAAGAACATTTAAAGATCTGCCCATGACACATCACAATTCTGGGTTTGAATTTAAAGTAGAACTCATATTCTTGACCTAGCCCCAGACAGTCTGTCAGAATTTCCAGTTTTGATTGACATTTGGAAATCCATGGAAATTTTTAAAAAATAGTAGAAAATACATGCTAATTTCTGGCTTATATTTTGACTTGTATATTTAATTAAAACTCCCTGAGTGAGAAAAATGCATTAGAGATTTCAGAAGGTAGAGACACAGGTTCCACTCCGTACCTAGAGAGAAAGACAAACAAAATATGTAGGGATTACAAGGAACTAGAAGGAGAAAGCCGAGTGTACTTGAGGATTGAGAAACATAATATTTCAGTATAGCCCATGTGGTTACAAGAGTCTGTGCTTTCACTAGGCATAACTTAGCTAAGAAATGAAGGGGAAACACTGACACTCATTTTCTTTACCCAGAATCATTTTTCCCTTCCATGACTGTTACCAATTACCTTAGCTCAATTCAATAATCCTCATCAGTACTCTATGAGTTTAACTGGAAAGCAACATTAAGGGTCTAAATGTTGAGGTTTTGTCAAAGTAGAATTCTCAAAATCTTTTCAGCAGATTCCTGAATTATCCAAGAGTGTCAGTGTCTATTTCTTTCATAGTACTTATATATGGGTATTTGCTTCCGTATGAAAGCATCTCTATTTGGTAAAAAAGCACACTTAAAATGATTCTCTGATGTATATTATATTGGAGACAGACTAGGAAACTGGTTTAAAAAAAGAGAGATGCATTTTCTTTCTTAAACATTACACGTGTTGGTTACTCTTTCCTGGCAATTTCTGGATTTTTTTTTTTTCAGTTTCTGCTTGTGGCATGATTTGTCATTCTCCTTGAATTTCTTTCTCTTCTGACCTTCTTCAGGGAGAGGTTGACGGGATGAGGTTAATTTCTGGACCTGATGAGCTCTTCACTGGGGACCACATCTCTGCCTGTGAGCATCCTAATGCCCTTAAAGTCCCACAGGTAGTCTGAAGGGATGAAATCCCAACTCAATGATGTAGAGAATAGGTTTCTCAGGAAATGTGATAATTTTCTATTTGAATGGATTATTATGTTAGTTACCTGTGAGCAAGAGATTTGGGAGGGAATGTGTAACTATATTAATTCAATACTCAACTTCAAGGGAAAAAAAACTGGGTAGGAATTGTGGTATAAATTTGTCTTTGTTGTCTGTTTTGCAATATCTGAGACAACTTGTTAGAAAGTACATGTCTCTTTTACTTATTGGCTGCAGAATATGCTACAAATGAGAGAAAAACACACAGTGTTCCATAACATCTCCCCTTTGGATCTTCCAAAGTGTGTCATTTATACTCGCTTGAACTTGGACAGCTACTTATGTGGTTTGAAACCCAAGGAAAACCATTTCCTGACAGTCGATAAAGGGGCCAATCATTTATAACTCCCAATGATGACAGGTTTCTTGACTGTTAGTATGTTTATTCTTATCATCCCTGACTTGTGAATAAGGAAACTGGTCATTAAAAAATCACTAAATAAGATGACAAACCACAGGCAAGCAAGAGGTAAAACATTCTCTGACATGACTGATTGGCTAATACAAATCTTCCTTCTTTTCCTTTCTTCTCTCTGGCTCTTTTCTTCTCTTCCCCCTCCATGCATATCCTCAAGTTCTGTTTTCCATAGCTCCCACAATGCTTCAGCATAAAGTTAGGCTCTTTGTGGCTTATTACTTGAGATTTGGTTGCATGGATGTAAAAAGTGCCTGAGCAATAATGCACGATAGGTTATTCAATAACACAAGGAATGTAAAGCGATTTCATATCTCCTTGAATCAGGAACATTAATTAATCATAGGATGGAATGCAACGTTCTATTTACCAGTGCAAGAGGCTGCCAAGATCTTTCTGACTTTAATAATTGCACATGCCGTTGTGGGAGGAAAAATTAATTTAGTTATTAAATTGGAGGGTGCTTTTTCTTCTATCATGGAGAAGCTGGAAAGTAGCCAGGCTATAACGTTAATGTTATAAGGGTCGGGATCTGGGTTACTTTTACTAAAAGCTTTCTCCACCTTTATTTAAAGAAAAGTATAAAAAGAAAAGTGTTGGAATGGTATACGAAGCTTGTTTCTCATGAATGCTGATAACACAGCAATCAAAGTTTGTATTTTTTTTTCCCCTCAGTCACAAATGGATTGCAATGGAATGGTGCAAGCAAGGATGACGCTCTCAAGGTGAGGATGTTGGCTTGAGGAAGCACCTCCTGCCGTAGATCAGCTGCAGCCTTTTGATGGAACAACACGAGTCTTCCCAGAAGTGTGACCCTGCAGGTGGCACAACTCTTGTGGTAGAGGCAGTATGGCAGAGGGAAAAGGGGTGCCTTGCTATTTGACTTTCTTGCCTCCTCATCTTTATATGTCTTTCCCTCCAGTAGAAATGTTTTTCTCATTCCTTTTCCTTCTCTACCCTCAGTTTTCAAGTGCTCTCTTTCAAGGATTATCTCAAGTGACTCTCCTTCCAAGAGTTTTTAACTGGTTGGCTCAACCAGAAGAGATTTTGCTTTTATTTTCTCCCTTATCCTTCTTTTTTCTCTTTCTTTTCTTCTCCTCCCATTCATTGAACTTGGTTTAATTTATGGCCCTACCATGTATAGTCTATATTTATGTGTATATCTCCTTTTATC
Source organism: Leptonychotes weddellii (assembly GCF_054177405.1). NCBI lineage: Eukaryota > Metazoa > Chordata > Mammalia > Carnivora > Phocidae > Leptonychotes > Leptonychotes weddellii. The sequence goes on from NC_138373.1 coordinate 43,106,783, forward strand.
TCCTCCTGCTAAACTAATTAAGGGTGGAGATAGATTTTCATAGGTCTTTGCAACCCTAAGCATTAAGTATGGTCATTTTGACACATTGGTTTTTAACAATTACTGATTGCCTTCAATTGGAAAGACAACAACATTGGTGCAGAAGTGGGGCTACCAGTCCTAGCAGCTTATTAGCTATATGTATCCTTTGTCAAGTCACTTAATGATCTTGATCCTCAGTGCTTTCATTGTAGAGTATTATTCCATAAGATCTTTATGTTACTAATGCTGTCTGATTTAATATTGCATGCCAATATTTATTTGGTCCATTCAAAGTACAGTGTTTTCCCCAAGACACTGGAAAGTTTGAAGAGAAATGCTTTAATAGAAATAGAAGACAAGAGCTGGTATTTGGGGTGGAGCAGGGGACTATGTATTTTTGGTATATGATTTGTTACATATACCTTGCATTTATATTTATGGTTGAATATAATTTTTCTAGGTTTTCTTTGTATTTAATAATTCCTTAACCAACTAAATTTGAGAGTGACTTGTTAAATATGCATGCTAGTGAATCCTTAATTAAGAGATATGCAATAAGTTGCATTTGTTAAAAAAAAACTTTATGTATGGAATTTAACTGGCTTTTCTTGAGAAAATATGGTGTTCAGAGCTTCACTGTGAATGATTTTCCAAAGCTGACACAACTTTAAACATTATTTGAGATTCTAACATTTAGTCTCTTACATGTTAAATGATGTTGCCCCAAATTTCCTTCCTGTTCCTCAACTCCACTTGAATGTCCATCTTTACCTCTTGCTGAACTTTGGAGGAATTAAAAGAACATAAGCATTTACCTGCAGCCCAAATCCCCACACTTGCTTCTCTTGACACAAGTTTCTAGACTTGCTTCTAAGGGAGAGTTGAAGACAAAAGAGATTCATGGTGCTTTCTGAGGGGAGCCCTGAGTGTCAGCAATATTAACCACCCAACACATGAACAGATTTTAAGAATCCAGACCCTGGGGCCAGTGATTAAAGGCAGCACTTCAAAACAAGTTTATTGGGATTACCTATGTGAGAACAGAATCATTGCTTTGGCTTGGGGGATACTGTTATATTCATTAAAACCTGACTATCACGAGCCTGATATTTTGAGAGACTGGTAGGTCATGGGACAGACTAGACAGCCAAGAATTAGATTCACCCATATAGGGACAATTGATTTCTGACAATGGTGTAAAGTCAATTCAGTGAAGAAAGGATAGTCTCTCAATAAATGGTACTGGAAAAGTTGAATATTCACGTGCACAAAATGTGAACTTTCATCCATACCTTGTACCATATATAGTATATTGACTATAAATGTATAAATCCTCCAAAAAAACAAGAAAGAAACCCATTCTATCAGCCCTTTCCCGACGGACCATTTTAAGACCAGACTGGGGAAATGATCAAGCTGACAGTTATAGTACTACCAACCTGTAGTAAAATAAGGAGGTAGGGCTTATTGGCTGTAGGGAATTGAGAGTCCAGACAGTTTGGGAGAGCTGAAGAAAAGTGTGTTAGCAGAGACTGGACAGCCCTGTCGGGGCAGATTTGTAAAGGTGATCACAACCCGGGCTGGTGAGCTGTTGGCATCAGTGGCCATCAGCCAAGACCCATGATGACACACTCAGGAAGGAGTAGGAGTCAACATTAGTAAGTCTCTCTTAGCTAATATAACCAGCATCAGCAATACATCATGAAATAAAGACTTTTGTAATACAGTAGAGACAAATATTTTATCAGGCATGCAGAATTTCCTTAAGTTAAGACACTGGGAATCAGATGGTTATAGTTCAGCTACCCTAAAAGCTGGTAATTCCTCAACCCCTTATATCTGGAATACAGAGCAGCATGGTAAATTGAGTTAAAAATGGTCAACAAGTAGCCAAACCCAATTCACAAAGTCCAGGAATTAAAATTCATTTACTACTTAAAAGAAAGCCCTCAGGTTTCAGAACCTATTTCTACACACTTTACACAAAATTCTAACAAATGTGACTGACTAATTGCATCTTAGAATGAAGACATTAAAGAGAGGGAATATATGTCCAAGGTAGTTACACTGACAGAGGCAAGTGATAGCTGCCATCTTAGTTCAAGGGAAGAGAAATAATAAATAAATAAATAAATAAAAATAATTACTGGGCCTTTTATTGAGAATGGTAAATTCCACTTAGAATTCCTCTGATAATATCCAGCAATGTATAATGCATTTCAAAATATTTTAATTCCACCGACTTTCTTAAATATTGCTTACAAGGGGTAAATTATTATTTGGAAAGCCTTAGATTGAAAGATTATTCTCTAAGAATTCTAGATAGCAATTACTTTATACCATCTACTTTCTCATGCAACCCATTGTTTCCTAGTGCAGACAAATGTTAATCAAAATACTTAGAAATATACAGGTTATTAATTTCAACCACAGGGGAGAATTTTTTGTTTTTTTGCAAATGACTGTTAAGCAAAATCCCTTTTGATTTCTATTTAATTCCTTATAGTTATTTTAGCATTTTTAAAGGGTACTAAATCTAAATATTTTGAGAACTGAATATCTTATTCTAAATTCAAAATCATATGTAACAACTATTTATCAACTTTTCAATCAATAAAACTCATTTTAAGCATCTTTATGTACAAAGTACTATGTCACTCAGTAGGGGTAATTCAAGTTGATTTATTACCCTGTGCTTAGAGAGACTCACATTCTAGTTTGAAAGACAGGACACAGCCATAAAAAGATAACCAAGGAAAAAATGGGTGGTTCATGAATGGAGTACACAATATATGCTGGAGAAATAAAGAAATCACTACATTCAGAGACGCAGAACTCAAAAACCATCAAACCCATCCACATCTATCCACATCGACACCTTTTCTCCTGTATAAATCCCATTTCAAATTTATACATAGAGTAAGGGGGAAAGTACCCAAATAGAAATCAAGAGACCTTGTTTTTTTTTTTATTATTCCATATAATTTTGGACATGCATTTAACGTATCATATTTCAGTTCTGCAAATCAAGAGAGTTAAATCAGATGCCTGTTTCATGTTGAAGATATACACTGATTTTCACTAAAATTAATAGTTTGTTGATATGAACACCTCTTTATTCATATAAACCAAATCAGAATTCAAAGTTATTTGATGAGCCTGTAAAAGCCACTTACATGCATGATTCTTTAGTTGTGTTCTCTTTACTATGGATATTAAAGACAGGAGTTCTGCATGGTTTCAAGGTCCCTTCCAGGTCAAGAGCCTGTGGGTCTATGGAAATCATTAATTTTATGATCATGCACAAGATTTTTGTTCAGATGTATGGCATGGAAAAATATATTCTCAAAATGCTGTTTAAAAAGGCTGCTTCTTCCATTGATGTTATTAATAAGCTTCTGGTTTTTTAGCTTGAAATAAAACACCAAAATATTGACAAATTTCTTGTAAGAAATTTGGCATAGAATACCTTTAGGGACAACATACCAAGTACACCTAAAACCAAAATTCCATATCTTAAAATTTTTCCCCTTCCCTTCCCTTCCTTACCTTTCCTTTTCTAATCCACTGTACCTACAGTCAGTCAGTATCTCTTAAATTACATTAAAAGGATCTAGGTGCCAACAGAGAGAGTACAATGAAACATCAACCCAAATTTGTAACCATAGTTTAAGATAAAAAAAAAAAATGGTGACTACTGTCAAAAAAGATACAATTGTACTCTGCTTTATGCAAAGAGCCACAAAATGAAGCATAAAAGTTTTGTAAATCATATTCCATTTCAAATTTACTAGTCTTCTGGAAAGGTAAATAAATCCTATTGAAAGGGGGGGAAATCGGAGGGGGAGACGAACCATGAGAGACTATGGACTCTGAGAAACAAACTGAGGGTTTTAGAGGCGAGGGGGGTGGGGGGATGGGTTAGACTGGTGATGGGTATTAAAGAGGGCACGTATTGAATGGAACACTGGGTGTTATATGCAAACAATGAATCATGGAACACTACATCAAAAACTAATGATGTAATGTATGGTGATTAATGTAACATAGTAAGATAAAATTTAAAAAAAAGAAAACACTGTTTTAAAAACTACTTAAAATTAAGTAAAAAGTGTTTTTTTAATTCCTTAGGAAATTCTGGATTTAAAAAATTAGATTTGTTTAAGAATTTTTAAAAAGCCAGAACCAGTGATTAAGCACATGCATCAAACCCCAAAATATCTGGAATATGCTGTTTTGGCCAACAGGCCTAAAAGAAAAGGAGCAGAGCTAAAAAAAAAAAAAAAAAGTCCCAAACCACACAATTTAAATTACCACACAATTTAAATTATCAAATGCACTTTGTATCCTAATAATAAATTCATATGACAAAGCAACATTTGAATGGTGTGAGAGGCAAAGGGAAAGATGATTGGCACAAGGAACATTTTATAATTAATCAGGGTGTTAGTATAAATCTCCGATTTTAATTAAGGAAATGGATAATGAACTCATAATAAAATTATTTAAAATATTATGACATCATCCTTAAAATCAAACCCCAAAGACATCATCAGAAAGGAATCTTTTTTTTGTTTGTTTGCTTTTTTAAGTAGGCTCCTGTGGGACTTGAACTCACAACCCTGAGATCAAGACCTGAGCTGAGATCAAGAGCCACCCACATGTCCCCAGATGGGAATCTTATACTGATGCATCCTGGCTTAGGAAACAGACCATGATAGTGTGGAATTAGACATGTAGCTTTCCTTCCACTGAACTCCAACTCGTCTCTGCCATTAATATTCTGTAAGACCCTGAGCAAGTCTCAGTGATTCTGGTTATAATTTCCTCAACAGAAAATCCTGGTTGGACTGTTAATTGAAGGGTCTTTAAAGAGTCTCTGGTTTGAAAAGTATATAAGAAACATCATAGGAAGGGACTTATTCAGTCAACAAAACCAAAAAGTATTTGGGGAGCAATGGCTTGTTTGAATTACTTCTATGAATTCTAAACTTCTCTTTTTACATGTAAATACAAAGCCGACCAGTGGGATTATCCTCTCCTGGCATTTATACCACTTTTAGGAACATATAGGATAGGTATTCTTTTTGAAATTTCAGTTTTATTCAGATCTATTGACATTAATATTAATCATGCTACCACCATAGAATTCATTATGTTAGTACTTTCTTAAGACATTGCTAAGGTAGATCAACATAGTAGCTGAGCCAAATAAACTGATGTTGTCTACTAGGAAATAGTCACTTAATAAGTATTCATAGCTTTGTTCTCACGTAGTCACTGGGTATTGTTTTTTTCAGAGCTTTTTATCTATCACGGGCTTTGAAGGTAAGATCATGCCATCAATTGTCTTTGACACTAAAGTGTTGGAAATGGTCACCTCTGTGGTAATTTGGGGCCCCTGAGCTGTTACGGGAGGACCCACTGGGATTGGTTTCAGGCTCTCATGTCATTTCAATAAGATCAACACTAAGATTGACAATGAGATTGACATTTCAGTGATAAATCTCTATGATTCTAGCAGAGAGCAACTCTCCTTGTAGTTATGTGTTTTGACTGGTCTCATATCACAAACTTTGTATGGTATTTGTTTTCAATGTTTTAATGTGTCCATATTTTCATAATTTTCTAGTTATTATTTTAATAAGAATATTGGAAAATTAAAAGTTTCAAAGACTTCCCCCCCAGCTTTATTGAGGTATAATTGGTCTATAAAAACTGCACATAATTAATGTATAAAATTTGGTGAGTTTGGACATAAGCATACACTCATATTACCATTACCACAATCTGGGAATAAACATAGAGTCTTAAGAAAGAGAAGGAGAATATGGCCAACCAGAGAGGGACACTCAGGATGAACCCATTCTTTGGGGAAGGTTGCTGGTTGCCATGTTCCTGGCAGTAGAGTTCCTGCCATCATCCTGGCAGATGATAAAATGTGGATTTTATCTTCCTGAGAGGGCATTGCCACAAAGGAGCAAGTTGACTGTGGAGTACTTGATCCCCAGTGTGAGGTCCCCTGAAGATAAACTTGACCACACATTCTTAGAAAACTAAAATCATCATTTAGATAGCTTACCATCAACAGTCGGGATTTTTGTTCTCTTCCATAGGAGCCAGAATTTCTGATTTCAGTTCCTTACCCTTTATATACTAGCCCTAGAATCTTAGGAAAGTTTCATGTCTGATCCTCAGTTACACAATTTGTAAAATGACTATAATAGCTATAGTATAAGGTATATTTGAAAATCGAATGCTATAGTAGACATATGAATACGTTGTAAACACTCAGAAGGCAATATTAAAACAGGAAGGTATTATTTTCCTGGGCTGGTTTCTTGCCATAGCTAAATGAAGGCATTAGTGTAAATCATTACCCAGCTAAGATTTGCTCATTTAAAATATTGTGACTATCATCCTTAGGTAGGTAAGTCACAATGTGCACATTACTTTTGCAATGATCTGCACCTTGTAGAGTAGATATTGCTTGCCTCCATTAGAGCAGACAGCAACTTGAATTTAAGAAGCTTAGGAAGGTAGAGAGTTGGTGAAACTGTAGTGCATTTCTTTGACCCACTTTAATTGTCACTACAAAGACAAAGGCCTATTGGGCGGGGAGCTTATTTATAAATTGTAGAGAAATTCAACTTTATAGTCCATGTGTTCCAAATCTTCGCTGTGAGACAGGACATATCACTATCTTATAGGGCTGACCGAATTGTTGGATTAGTTCTGCCCAGAAATCCAGTTTGAGGGCACGAGGCCCACTGCTTTCCTGAGGCTCTGAGTGGACAAGACCTGTAAATCAGGGAAAGATTCTCTGAAAAAAGGTACAGCGCTGAAGCTCTCCGTCTGCAAGGGAGATTGTACAAAGCAGCCTGTTACGTAAGTGCGTTCACAGGATGGGTCTACTGTGATTAACAACATAAACAGACAAAAATGATCCTGACATTTGGAGAATGTAGTCGAGAAGATCCCATTTTAAATGTGATTTTGAAAGACACTTCCTGTAATCTCAACATTATTTAGGAAAACTTTAGGAAGATGGCTTTGGTATTTTTTTTTTCCCCCAGGTTGTTTGTTTTTCACACAGGAAAACACATCATCCCTTCTGGTTCGTCCTGAGAACAAATTATTCCAAAATGGCTTAGAGTATATGAGAGATCGCTAATCTTGCTATATTTAATAGAATAATACAAAATTGTAAGCTTTGACTACTTAATAAGGAAAAGATCTTCTGCCATCATGTGGAATGTTGGAGAATCTTCCCTTGTTTGATGTTTTGTTCCATTGCTGCCTTCTCCACGAAACACATTCAATTTCCTGACGGAGGGGTCATTATCCCTGCCACCAACAAATGTGTAAAAATCATGAAGGAAACCAAGTGAAGATATTTCCAAAAGTGAAATCTTGAGAATTTAGACTCTACCTTTTCCATGAGACAGAAATTGAAGGAAAAAAAGAAACCTTCCCACTCAGAAAAAAAATCACACAAATTAGAGACGCAAAGTACCTTTAGTCTAGTATCTCTTCCTTCCACTGTGGGATTTTTTTTTTTTTTAATTGGGAAACATATTTGCCATATTTGTCTCAAAAGATGGAATGGCTACACTTTATTTTGCTTCTTTCCTGGGTTAGGATTTCCCAGCGGTGTATTTGTTGCAGAATCATTTACTGTTACCAGTACTCCTTTTTCTGAGTATTCCTCCTTCCTGCCTAGTTGCTAAATACACCTCTCCCTTTTCCTCACCCAGATCTCTCTTTTCATCCCATCAATTATTTTCAGGGGGCAGAGGAGTGACCCACTTCTCTCTAATAAAGGTTAGAGACGTCAGCTAGAGTGGAAAAGGCTCCTGCCGATACAATGATAATACTTGATTGTACCTGCCACACAGGGACCATTTGCAAAGGCAATTTTTGACCAAGCTGTCATTCAAGCTTAATTTATATGCTAGAAAGGGCCTTCACCAGATGCCACGTATTTCTCGTTGAAGTGATTCATCATATTCCACAAGTAATGCAGTCACCTCTTGTGTGGGAAGAGAAGTGGGGGAAATGCAGTAAGGAGAGGAATAGCATTAAATGAAAAGGAGAATGGGTCCAAATTATCCCTTATTATTGGAGTAAAAAAATATGATGTCAGCAGCAGGAAAGACATTGTTAAAAATTGCTGCTGACTTTGCAGGTACCATTTTTAAATGAAATTTCCAGTTTTTCATGAGGAATATATCTATATGTAGTAGGACTTATATGGCAGATGCAATTTTCCACTCCTTCATCGAATTTTCCACACAGACTCATCTCTCTTTCCTCCTTTAAATACCTTTTGGAAAACTCACTTTCACCCCTGCATTACAGAATGTTAGGAATGAAAGAGTTAAACCTATTTCTTTAAGTGAGGGGAAAGTTGTTTCCTGCAAATATATCTCAGTAGCCTAGGAGAAATGTTCTACCAGATTAGGTTGATTGAAAAACTCCACTGATAAAGAAGGAAATGAAGAAGAAGTACCTGGAACCGTTTCCCTCATCCTCTCTAGAAGACTGTGGTCTATCCATCATTTTAAACTATTGCTCACACCTTTTCAATGGGGTCTTCTCCAACTAAATTATATATGATCCACATTATAAATACCCAATCTCCTTACCTTTTTCAAATACTGGCAATTTATTTTTTTAAACGTGTCTGTGGACATGTGTATGTTGCTATGCATGCACGCACACGTTTTCACGTAGAAATGACTGTGTCAAATTCATGACAAGTGAAATGATTGGAAGAGGGTATGGTTATTCAAATTTCATTCAGTGTAGCATTTTGTACACCTTCTATGTGTTCAGTACATTGTTAGTCACTGGTCTACAGAAATACTTGCTGTGATATCTAGTCAGCAAGGATTTATCAATCAACTGGAAATTTAGGACCGATTAACGTGAAACAATGGGTTGGTAAGCTTGTTGAGGGCTTTTCTTCTTGGCATGTTTACAGGATCAAGTTCAATGCCTATTATATAAGGGTGAAGGAGGATAACAGATTATCAGGTAGAGGGGACTTTCTCCCCACTGAGTTCCTACTATTATTTTTCCATCATGGTGCTTTGACCACCAGGCATGCTGGCATGAGGTTGATCAGTGCTAGGAATACATACTGTTGCTTCAGCTCCTATTAGTGATTTTTATCTGGAATCTTTAATTATGAGCCAACTTTTTAGGAGTCAAGGGTGAAATCCTCTCTATTTTCAGTTATGTATCTGTAGTGTTCAGTAAAGTGTTATGTCCAGTGGAGATACTTGGTATGTGTTTATCACAATGACTATGGGAGAAAGGGCTAAAAAAGAAGTGTGTGTGTGTGTGTGTGTGTGTGTGCACACGCACACGTGCACACACTACAGAAATGCCTGGGCAAAGGGGAGAAAGATTGGAGAAGAGAAAAATAAAAAATAAAAAGAAATTACATCAGAAAGGGCAAATTGTTGATATTTGTTGTCACTGTTATCACAGTGAGACCTATTTAAATAGAAGGTTACAGATAGGAATTCGGTAGCAAGTCAATTTACTCTGTGTTCCAAAGTCATTCTTTGATAATGAAGTATTTGAAGGCACCCTCCACTTTTGATATATGGCTTTCTGACTTGAACTGATAAGGTCCCGGAGGACGGAGATCTTACCAGTCCCTTTCTTCAGTTCACCAATAAACATAATGGCTCTGTCAACTAATGGTACAATGAGGCCAAATTGTCCTGGCTTCTTGGTGGGTTGGTGGATGTGGTAACTGGAGAGTTCTACGTTTTCTCGGTTCAAACATTGACAAGCTGTCAATGCACACCCTTTAAAGTAAAAACATTTTACATCTCTACTTCATAAATCAGAACATAAATGTTAGGACATTCAGGATGCACAATTAGCCTCTCTGGAACTCATAAGAATTATACAGCACTCGGAGAATAAGGACTTGGTCATTTAAAACATCATCAACTTTAGATTGTAGGTATCTATGAGTCTTTTCCTGATGTCAACAAAAATAAATCCCTATTGTGATACCAAAAAAATCCCCCCAAATCAACAACCAAAAAAACCCCAAAATGTAAACGTGAGTTATTTGTAGATTTTCATAGACAAAAAAAAAAAAGAGAGAGAGAGAGAGAGAAAGAAAGAATAGAAACCAGACGAGTCTCCATAGGACAACTGTCATTACTATGAAAGGAACAAATGAAAATGGCATCATTTTTTAATGGTGAGTTAGAATGAGTTCAAATAAATAAAATTGTGACTTATTTTGAGTGGCAATGGGACAAAATTTAATTATAAAAGGTAGTGCAATCTTTGTGGACGTCCTTTTGAGATACTCAGTGCTTATGACTCTGGATATTTTTCCTGTTAAGAGCTGGTAGGGCAGTTACAGTAATGTAGAGATTTTCACATGTGACATTGATTACAAGGGGAGATCTGACCAACTTTTCTTAGCTAAGCTCTGCAAGAAATATACTCTGCTGGATTTTTATTTTTTGAAATACAACGTAAAAAATTCCTATTGATTTCCCTGTGACCATTCACTTCAGAGAATTTGTAAAAGTGTCTCAATTCAGTAAAACCCCAGCAATCACACACACACACACACACACGTACACACAAACACGTGTGGGAAGAATTGTGTCTGAGCAAAAGAGAAATGGAAATAAAGTATATAAGGTTTCTATTGCTATTGTTTTTCTTTGCAATGCCATTAGGCCATGCAGTAAAGACTTAGATTTTCTTCATTATTTGTTCTTAAGAAGAGGAATAGAAAGGCAAATTAATTACAAATATAATTTCCTCCTAGTTTTCTCTAGACATTAACCTGATAAGTAAGACTGTCTAGGCCCTGTGTCAAAGGTTTTCTAGTTTCAATCAATAAACAAGCTGGAATATTTCAACTGTGGCTGGACTAAGGAGCACAAATATTTCCTGATGGGCAGTCACAGATCCAGCAAGTGAAGCTGCTGTTTAGTTCCTGTGTTGTGGGTCCACGGCGTGTCTTATTTGCCATCTTTCGAATATTAAATAAAAAGTCCAAAAAGCAGTGGTGATAGTGGACATCCCTGCCGCGTTCCTGACCTTAGGGGGAAAGCTCTCAGTTTTTCCCCATTGAGAATAATATTCGCTGTAGGTTTTTCATAGATGGCTTTTATGATATTGAGGTATGTACCCTCTATCC
>NC_138373.1:43118494-43128385 GCF_054177405.1 Leptonychotes weddellii
TAGTCACATGCAGAAGTCCTAACTTCACACTTAAAGGAAGCAATTCAGGAATTTCCTCCATTTGCTCTTTCCTACCTCTATGTGACTAGCAATTTAAAACAGACTTTGTACTAACACAAGAGAAAACAATTTGTGAAGTTTGTTGTCTGTTCCGAGTTACAATGTCTCAGTGGTTAGCCTTTGTTTACATTTCATTTATAGTTTTTTGCTTGCTGTTTATTCATAGCTCTTCTCAACAATCTTTGTTTCATAAAACCTGGAATTAAGAGGAGCCTTGAAAATGTTAAGGAGGTATATTTGATCCAGGTTAACCAACCTAACATTTATAATCACTGTTGCCCCATCTTTGTTACATCCTCTGAACTCTGATTATCACTTAGTGTATGTAATATAATTAATGTTCATAATAATCTATTGGGATAATCTGATTATCTTTCCATTTTCCTAACTAGACTCTAAAGTCATCAAGGGTAGTGATCATATTTTATTAATCTTTAACCCCTGGTGTCTAACCCAATACCTGGCACTCAATAACCCTTAATGCATATTTATTGAACTAAACTGAATTATTCTGGGTCCTGAGTGAGTACAGTTGGTTAGTGTACTCCTTTCAAATGTTAATGTTTTACCTTTTACATGAGGAATAAAAACCTGTTTCAAAAACTGTCTACTCTGTTATTCAAAAAAAGTGGAATTTTTCCAAATTATAAATCTTTAGTTATATCCTTTGACATTAAAACCCTACTTTGCTGTGGTTTTTCTCTTCTCTTTTGGCTTCTAATTGGTATTCACTTGATTTATAAGTCCCGTTGGCATTATTCTTCTTAAATAAAGGCATTTTGTCTATCTAAATTAAATCTCATTCATTTGATTTTCTTTTACATCTTAAACTCTCAAGATCCATCTGCAATTTTTCTGTCTTTAACTTTCTAGTCTTGAGTATATAATCTCCTCATTTGCAATCATCTCTTGGGTTTACTCAAGATTTTTTTTTTTCTCCTTCTTCTAGTTAGTATTAGAAGGATATTGACCATAGGATTAGTTACCTTTTGAAATCTCCCTTTAATTTTTGGGTTATTCTTGACTGTTATCATTAGTGTTCACTATTTTCAATACTGAAGCATCATTAATATGTTTCATGGCTATAACAAGGTAAAAATCTCCTTGCTTGTTTGTATTTCAGAAAGAAGATGATTAATTCAGCTTAAGTTTGGCTGGATCTAGGATACCACCAGGCATGACCCTGCCAACCAAAGAAGCACTATCTTCAACCTTCAAGAAGCTTTGGACTTACAATGACACCTAAGTTACTAGATTAGAAAAAAACAAAAACAAAAACACGGTGTCCTTTAGTACCAATTGTTCATTTTGAGGAAGATAAACTTTCTTGAGGAACTTAAAAGGGTCATTATTATTTCTAGGTCATGGTGATTATTTAGAAATTGCTACAATATATATTATTATATAAAATATACTAAATGTAATAAAATGTATAAATATAAAATAAATATATGTAAATAAATATATTAAAATATATATTAATGCTAGCTTTGTAGGCACTTATTTAAATCATGGATTATTAAATTTGTTCACGGATGACGCTTTTTACTCCATAGAGAACCAAGAGACAGATAAGCCCTGCAGGGAATATCAAATCTCATGCAACATTCTCATGCAACAGGTAACAATTTTTTAATCAAGATTTTTGCAATTCAGTTGTAATTTTTAATTTAAATATTTTAAGTGATAGCTTTAATTATTAATATCATTTCTAATGTTTGGAGGGATGGTTATGTGGGGCTATTGTAATAAGGGTTCCCTAGGTGCTATGAAATCATGAGGCTTCGGCATAGGCTCAACTTACTTCTCATTTTTTTTTTTCCATGTGGCAATAAAGTCTGAAATTTATAGAGGAAAAGAAGTAAATCATCTAATAAAACATACTTGTGTGAGAGAGAAAAAGCAAATGGCTTTTGTGGGATCTTAATGGGACCATGTGTGCTGGACCATTCACAAAATTACAAATAATAGGCAAATGTAAAGAATTATTACTAGTCATGCTTACTCTTAGTTTCCAGTTGAAGCCCCCAACTAGAGGCAAATGCCCCAAACTCTTATTTTCCATGAGGGCCATTCAGCAAATTAAAATGTTAAAATGATATTAATGATATATTAATGTAATAGTTACAATGCACAAAGTAATAATTAGAAGGTCGTTTGCATGTATAATATTAATATTCCTATTGCAGCAATAATTCAGTTCGATACTTACCGAGTTGTGTCAGACACTGTACCTGACATTGTGAATTAGATATACAGATATATGGTCTTATTTTGTGGAAATTCGAGTCTGTTGGATGTAGAGAGATAATGATAGTTGTAAATAGATAATAACATCATGTGATGACACATTTTTCTCACCTAACAGATTTGTGCAGTTGTTACAAAATAATTATTGAGTGCTAGCAAAATGCCAGGTCCTCTAATAGGCTCTGTTGAGATAAAATACTGAACACAAAGTCAAGTTCTTCGAGCACAAGGAAATAATTTAGGTAAGAAACTTGGATCTAGATGAAAAGAAGAGCAGAGAGAAAGGATAAGTAAATGCCAAATAAAAAATCATCTCTTATTCTTAATTGAACTGAAAGATAATTACTTAAGGTTATAATAGTAACAAGGTATTGTGCGATTATAGCACATGGATAAAGGAAACCGCTGTTGAAAGGGATAGGAATGGGAAATTGGAAGAAAGAGTCTATGATAAGTCACTGTCTCTACACATGAAATAGTGCAGTGTTATTTGAAGGTGGACTTTGATTAGATAAAATGCTGAATTGTAAACTCTAGAGCAATCACTAAATTCTTTCAAGAACTTTATTTGATATCATAAGAAAGGAGATATGATGGAGTCATATAAAATGCTCAATTAAACCAGGGAAGACCGGGGTGGGGGAGAACAAATACAACATGTAGAAAACAGATATGAACATGATAAATTATTAATCCAACTGTATTAATAATCACTTTAAATGTGAATGGTCTAAATATACCAATTACAAGACAAAGATTTCCAGAGTAAATTAAAAAAAACAATCAAGACTCACTGACTTTAAATTAAAAAACACTTAGGTTAAATGTAAAGGCAAGGAGAAAGATATATCAGGCCAACACCAATCAAAAGGAAGCTGGAGTAGCTATGTTAATTGCCAACAAAGCAGACTGCAGATGATCAGGGATAAAGAAGGAGATTACTTAGTAATTAAGGTGTCAATTTTCCAAGAAGACATAGCATCTTAAACCTGAACACGCCAACCAAGAACTACTAGAAGAAATAGACAAACTAATAGCTGGAGACCTCCAACTCTCCTCCTTCAATAACTTACAGATCAAACAGGCAGAAAAATTGGGAAGAATGTAGATGATCAATCACTTGATCTAATTGATATTTATATGCCTCCATCCAAAACAGCAGAAAACACAGTCTTCTCTAGCTCACATGGGATCATTCACCTAGATAGACCATATTCTGGGGCATAGTACTCCTTAATGACATTAATAAAATGCAAGATTATACAAAGTATGTTCTCATATACAGTGGAATTAAACTAGAAATTAATAACAGAAAGATATATAGAAACCCCTAAATATCTAAAAATTTTAAAAAGCATGCTTCTAAATAACCCATAAAAGAAGTAGTCTCAAGAGAAATTTAAAAATATTTTTAACTAAATAAAAATGAATACAAAACAGCAAAATTTGTGAATGCAGCAGTGATGGCAGTGCTTAGAGGGAGACTTAGGCATTAGAAAAGAAGAAAGACTTAAAAAATCAATAAACTTAACTCTTACCTGAGAAAACTAGAGGAAGAAGAGCCATTTAGGCTGAAAGCAAGAAGAAGAAAGGATATAATAAAATTAGAGAAGAAATAAATGAAATTGAAAACAGAAAAATAATTAAAAAAACCCAAAGAAACCAGAAATTGATTCTTTGGAAAGATTTTTTAAATATGATTTTTTAAAAAATTCTGATAAACCCCTGATATACCTCCAGCCAAGCTAACCAAGAAGATAGGATAGACTAATATCTTTCATGAGCATAGATGGGAAACCCTTAATAAAATATTAGCAAGTTGAATCCAATAATGTAAAAAAATTATATACTGTGATCACTTAGAATTTATTCCAGATAGTCAAGATTGGTTCAACATTTGAACATCAATCAATGTAATCTACCATATCAACAGGCTAAAGAGGAAAACTCATATGATTATATCAACTGCTGCTAAAAAAGTATTTGACAAAATCCAATACATATTATTGATTATAAACTCTCAGCAAACTAGAAATAAAGTGAAACTTTCTCAGCTTGAAAAAGACATCTACCAAAAACCGGTAGCTAACATACTACTTCATGGTGAGATGCTTTCCCCCTAAGGTAAAAAAAAAAAAGGCAAGGATGTTCTCTCTCACCATTCCTAAACAACATTGTACTGGAAGCCCTAGCCAGTAGAATAAGAAAAACAATAAAGTGTATACAAAATGGAAAGGAAGAAATAAAACTATCTTCATTGACAGATAGCAAGATTATCTATGCAATAAACAATTGGGATTTTAAAATATACTATTTATAATAGCACTAAAAGAATGGAATATTTTGGTATAAATCTAAGAAAATACGCATAAGATCTGTATGAAGAAACTACAAAACACTGATGACAAGAGTGAGAAAGGTCCAGATAAATGGAAAGATATTCCACATTGATGAGTTGGAAGACTCAATATTGTTAAGATGTTAATTCTTCCCAATTTGATCTATGTATTCAATGCAATTCCAATAAAAATACTAGCAACCTATTTAGATATCAACAAGCTGACTCTTGAGTTTATATCAAGAGGCAAAAAGCCCAGAATAGCCAACACAATCTGAAGGAAATTAAAGTTGGAGGACTCACATTACCCAACTTCAAGACTTACTATAAACCAACATTAATCAAGAAAGTTTGGTACTGGTGAAAGAATAGACACATAGATCAATGGAGAGCCCATAAATAACTACGCAAACATTGTCAAAAAATCTTTGACAATGGAGCAAAAAAAATTCCCTAGAGAAAGGATGGTATTTTCAGCAAATGGTGCTAGAACAATTAGGTGTCCATATATAAATAAAGGAACCTAGATACAGACCTTGCACTCTTCAAAACTTAAATAAAAATGTATCACAGATTTATATGTAAAATGCAAAACTATAAAACTTGTAGACAAAATCCTGGAAGAAAATCTATGTGATCTTGGGTTTGATGATGAGTTTTCAATATATGATATAAAAAGTACAATCCATGAAAGAAAAAGATTGGTAAATTAGACTTTTAAATTAAAAACTTCTGGAAAACTCATATCTGATGAAGGACTTGTATCCAAAATAAACAAAGAACTTATAAAACTCAACTGAAAAACAAACAAAAAAGATGTGAACAGATAATACCTCACCAAAAAAGATATACGGACAGTAAATAAGCATATGAAATGATACTTACCATCATTTGCCATTTGAGAAATTCATTTGAGAAATGACATCACTTGCCATTGAGAAAGACCCCATTATACCCCTATTAGAATAGCTAACTCTTTACCCCTCTTGCCACAATGTCAATACCAATTGCTGGCAAGGATACAGAGGAAAAGAAAGTTTCATTCACTGCTTGTGGGAATGCAAAGGGGTAGAACCATGTTGAAAGAGAGTCTGACAATTTCTAACAAAGCTAAATATTGTCTTATCCAGCAGTCCTGCCCCTAAGTATTTAACCAACTGATTTGAAAACCTATGTCCACACAAAAGCATGCCTGCAAATGTTTATAGCAGCTTCAATTATAATTGCTCAAAATTAGAAGCAACCAAAATATCCTTTAATATATGGTTATATAAACAAACTGCAAATATTGGATGAATTGCAAATGTATATTGCTAAGTAAAAGAAACCAGTCTGAAAAGGCTGTGTAATACTATTTATACGATATCCTGGAAAAGGCAAAACAGTAAAGATGATACAGATGACTAGTTTCCAGGGGTTCTTGGGTAGGTGGGTTGAACAGGTGAAGCACAGGAGATATTTTAAAGTGCTGAAACTATTTTGTGTGATATTGAAATGGCCAACACATGACAATGTATTTGTCAAAACTTACAGAATTCTACCACAAAAAGAGAGAACAGTAATGCACACTAGTTTAAAAAGTCATTCAAAAGGCCAGGAGATTTCAGGATAAAATGTGGAATGTCATGATGACTCTAATCTTATTAGAAATGTACAAAACAAATAAAAAAGAAACATGAAAAAATATATCTCTCAAGAGGGAGAGGAGAGATTGACCTAAGTAACTTTGGGAATGAGTGGAGTCTGTAAAAAGTTAAGGCAAAGAAACTGTACATAAGAACTGTACTCTAGTTGATAAATTTCTTTCCCAGTGGATCAACAATTCTGAAACTACTGTATACGTATACTGCAACTGAACAATCAAGTAGAGGGATGGTATGTGTTGGAAGCCAAATTTCTTATTGTTGGAGTGGAACATTACAAATTAGCAACAGAAGAAGTCTAGAATGATGATGGATTCGAATTATGGACATGAGTATGAACATATGCTTAGCTTAGTATAGATACAGATATTATATATAGAAAAAACTGCATATGTATACAAGATATGTGCATATACACAGATTGGCATAGATGCATATATTTCCTTGCTCTGATAGCTCAGAGGGCCTAGAGGTAATGACACTGCAGTAACAACGAGGAGACCTAGTGCCTAATTCTGGGCTTCTAATTCCATTTTCCAATATAGGTAACAAGGGCTTGTTGGATAAATGACTGATGCGAGGACTGGGACATGAAACACACAAGATGAGCCTGGAGCATCTCATAGTGTTAGAATATAAAACAGTGCTAAAAATAAAACTCCCACCATGATGAGGAAGCTGGAGATACTGTCACAACCAGAGGAAGTTATGGAAAAATGATAACAAAACATTATGTGATATCTTGGATGGGACTGTGGAACACAATCTGAACTATAGATTTTAATGAATGACAATGTATTAATATTGCTTCATTAAATGTGATAAATGTACCATATACTAAAATAAGATATTAATGATAAAAGTAACATGGTATAGGGTATATGGGAAGTCTCTACTATCTTCATAATTTTTCTGTAGATCTAAAATTACTCTAAAAAAACATTTGATTAAAAATAATAATAATAAAAAAAAATAACAGGGGTGCCTGGTTGGCTCAGTGTGTGGAGCATATAGCTCCTGATCTCAGGGTTGGGAGTTCGAGCTCCACACTGGGTGTAGAGATTATTTTTAAAAATCTTTAAAAAATAAATAAAAATAATAATTAGAAAAAATTACAGGAGGGAGAAGGCATATCTCATGGAACGAAAGTCCAAAGGAAGCAGAATGGGATCAAACGAAGAGTCAAGATGGAAGCTCTGATCTTGTACAGAAAGAAAAACACCTCAGACAAGCAGTCAGTAAAGAGGAAGCGTTGATGGCTGAATTGATGCAGCTTGTCCTTTCATGGCCTCAATCTCCTTGATGAAATATCATGCAAGCAAACTTCCAAGATCAAATGGAGATTGAGGACTGGAGAGGAGTGTTGTCATTTCGGAATTGTAACGAAGCGGAGGAGAGTTAAACCAAGTGTCAAGGACAAAAAAGCATGGGTGTCTGGCACCACGTGGTCAGTTAGGATTAGAGATCATGAATTCGTGGCTTCATCCATTGAGTTTTGTTCTTCAATCTAGAGGTTTGGCCATTCCACTGTAAGAGTAAAAAGACAAATAGTCCTACTGATCTAGAAGATAAATGTACCATGCAGACAGTTGGCAAAGCCTGGGCATAATACAGTTATAGACTTGGTGAAATGTGCTTATGTGATCAACCATGGGGCTTGGGTTTGATATATAAGAAATTTACAGAATTAGGGAATGATAGACTCCAGAAAAATGGAAAGATAAAGGGGCTATCAGGTAAAATTCAAGTGCATTGCAAGTAAGGATGTGAGAGAGGATGTAGGAGGGAGAAATACATTTTCACTCATGGCAAAGACCATAGGATAACATAAAAGAGAACATCAGAAGGATCTGTGTCCTGGGGCGCCTGGGTGGCTCAGTCAGTCAAGCATCTGCTTTTGGCTCAGGTCATGATCTCAGGGTCCTGGGGTCAAGTCCCACGTCGGGCTCCCTGCTCAGCAGGGAGTTGCTTCTCCCTCTGCCCCTGCCCCTGCTGGTGCTCTCTCTCTCTCTCTCTCAAAAAGATAAGTAAAATCTTGAAAAAAAAAAAAAAGGAAAGAAAGACCTGTGTCTGTATTAAGAATAATAGAATTGTTCTATGTTGGGTTAAAAAAAAGAAAGAAAAAAAAAAAAGAACCAGAAGTCCCCCTGTATTGGTAAAGATCAGACTACAACACTTTTCACATCATACATGCCAAGTCTTTATTACAGCTCCTTGAAGGCTTGAAAGCAAAATGTGTGTCTTCACTCCTCATTTACCGGGCAGTAAAAAGATCTGTGTTGTAAGAAAAACACCCAGAAGAGAAGAGTTAGCCATTGCCTGGCTCTACTACTAATTGTGTCTTTGCCTGGGAACATTTTTTTCCCCTCTGTTTCAGATTTCAGATAGATAAAATAACTTTGGTTTTAGGAATACTGGAAGAATTAGTGATATGATTTGTGTAATGGGTTTTTACCTCAATGTTCTTTGAATACCCCTTCCTTGAAGCAACATACTCATTCCGGGTCTCCTCCTCATTGATTTTGTGCCCTTTGAGTGAAGTAAGTGCTGCTTACTTAAGTGCCTATTTTCTTATCATTAAAATGAGGATAATAGTAGTGCGTGCTTCACTGGATCGTGATGAGGATTGCATGAGAGAATGCATAGGAAGGCTTGACTCTTCCCCTGGCATATGGAAAACATTCAAGAATATTAGTTGAGATGATAATAACAGTGATGGTGATGATCAAGATGATAGTTTTGTGGCTATATCCTTCAAATTTTCTGCCTTCAAAGAGATTTATAACCAGTGGGAAGGAACTTGCTATCTTGCTAGTCTGTGTGTGTTCACTTCCTCTTTAAATAAAATCTAAAATCTTCATCCCAGGCATCGAGGGTCACCCAACCTTCTTCCTAGCATGATTTCTTTAATTCTTCATCTCTCTTACCCATCTTTTTCCCATGTCCCAGGCAACTTTCGAATTCCTGTCTGCTTTCTTAGTCCCTTTACTCAGACGACAGTCCAAGACCCTGTTTATTTTAATAATTTATATTCATTCACATACTTCAGGGCCCAGTTTGTCCTAGACATTATGTTGGGGGCTTCATTTTTCCAAAACCCATGCATAGCTAGCATTATTATGCCTATTTTATAAACAGGAGAACTGAAGCTCTCAAAACAATGTATTGAAGTAACCATAGATGGGTAGTGTGTGAAGAGCTGAGATTTGAAATCAAACCCAATACTTTATCTTCAAGGTTATATTGTCAGTCCTTACATGCTTAGAAAGGATTTCCCCTACTGACATATTAATTCTAGTTACATTAATGTCTCTCCATTTTAAAATTATTTAAATAACTTTAAATTATTCTCCCTAGTAGGTTTTATCTGTTTCTGCCAAGATTCATTTTCTTCCAAAGATTCTGCTATTCCATTAATTTTTGCCAACATCATTGACATCCACATTGTTGGTAAGACCAATGAGTTGTTTTTAGCATTTATCAAGTTGTAGCTCTCAAATGACATTTCTTCTTGAAATATAATTCTTTCTTATTTTGCTTTTAATAATCTCCTAATTTCGGGGAAGAATGAAGGGGGGGAGATCGGAGGGATAGACGAAA
>NC_138373.1:43128485-43160065 GCF_054177405.1 Leptonychotes weddellii
GGACTCTGAAAAACAAACTGAGGGTTCTAGAGGGGAGGGGGGTGGGAGGATGGGTTAGCCTGGTGATGGGTATTGAGGAGGGCACATTCTGCATGGAGCACTGGGTGTTATGCACAAACAATGAATCATGGAACACTACATCTAAAACTAATGATGTAATGTATGGGGATTAACATAAGAATAAAAAAAAATTAAAAAATAATCTCCTAATTTCACTGTTACCTCCTGGCTTCTTTGATGGCCCCTATTTCTCTGTTCATGGTTTTATTCTTTTTTTTAAGATTTATTTATTTATTTTGGGAAGAGAGGGAGGGAGAGAGAGAGAGAAAGAATGAGTGGGAGGGGCAGAGAGAGAGAGAACCTCAAGCAGACTCCACGCTGAGCATGGAGTCGGACTCAAGGCTCGATCCCAGGACCCTGAGATCATGACCTGAGCCAAAACCAAGAGTCTGACACTTAACTGCCTGTGCCACCCAGGTGCCCCTCTCTGTTCATGTTTTATGTGTAAATATTTATAGATTATATCCTAGGCCATTTTTTCCCTTGTACTGTACACTCTTCCTAGGATATCACATTCACTTTCATGGCTCCAGTGATTTTCCTTAAGCAGGTGACTACCAACTATAAACCTTTGAGATCCAGCTACACATTGAACAGCTCCACACAGATGTTCTCCAGGTATGTAGATTAATATATGCAAAACTAAACTCATCAACTCTCCTTCCTGCTAACTATACAACATGCTTTTCTCATTTTTTCCCCATTTCAGTGACTACCAGCACTACTGTTTACTCAATTAGAAATGCAGATGTCATCTTGCACTTTTATTTCTCTCACTTACATGCTTATCTAATCCTGTTCATTCTACCTTCTAAATCTATAGAGAACCCAATCATTCCTATCCCACCCAAATTGCTGAAAAAGCTCTGTAACTAGTTTCATTGCCTCATTCTTGTCTAAATTCCACTCAGTGATAGACCGATGGTTAGACATTAGAAGTACGGATATTCCACAGTTTGGGTAAATATCTTCACTTCTTTTTATAGCTCTCAACTATATCTCGAGGATGTGCTCATTTTTCTTTATGCTCTTTTGATGTATAGATTCCATGATAAAAAAACACTATGTGTCTTATTTACAATTTCAGTCCTACACAGGTTAGTACAGTGCATTGAACACTTGACAAAAATGGGTTAGATAAATGGATGAATGTGTTCAACAACTACATAGAAATTAGCATGATGCAAAATTTCCTAATTCTACTTCTTCTTAAGAATGCTTAAGCATTTCTGATTCCAGGAGCTTTTAATGAAAGTAGAACATCAAAAACCAACACCACTCTCTGGTATAAGATTTGTAGATGTGTATTTACCGAAGGGAAAATGGAATGCAATATTGAGAAGAACTAATGTATTAATGCACCAGACATAGGGGCAGGGCATGCTGTGGAGAGAATGGGCTCATCTTCTATACCACTGTTGGTAATAGTAATGATGGTAAATCTAATAAAATACATGATTACATTCCTTCATTGAGCATCTATACATCTATATTCTGGGTATTGGGCTTGGGGGGTGTCCTTTAAAGGTTCACAGTCCTGTAGAAGAGGCATATTTTAATCCAACAATTACACCTCAATTTATCATGGAGTTTGTGATGATGGTAATTTAAAATTTGGCTTTCTGCCATCATTCATTAATTCACTCAAAAAGATTTAAATGAGCCCCATTGGCACCTTAGGAGTTTACAGTTAAACCAATAATTACTACACCTTGTGACTGGTGCTGTGACAGAATTATGGCAGGAGATAAACTTCTATACTGTCTGCTCGGAGGTTTCCTTGAGAAGGCATTTTGGGGAAATTTTCAAGGACTAATAGGAATTAACAAAATGGGGGAAAAGAAAGAGTGCTCTAGGTAAGTGGTGGTAATAGCAGGTACAAAGGTATAGAAGAGAAAGCAGGGCCTATCTGGAAACCGCAACTTGACACCTGGAGAGTGGGGAATACGGAAGCCATCTCAGGGGGAAGGCAAGAAGATACAGCTGGAGATGCAAGGAGAGAGCCAATCAGGCTGATTCTCGAATGCTACAGTAGCTATCAGTCCTTGTCCACAGTATTTAATCATGAAAATTCAAGGCATTTGGTAATTTGGTATCAGAGAGCTAATTATGGATCCTCATCCTTACATTTTAGAGTCAGAGCTGGTCACAGGTTCTGGGAAGAAGCAAAAGCGGTCAGCTGAATCTGGCAAAATGAAAATGATTGGCGCAATATTTTTGGATTCAGTTCAGTGTTTGAATCTTTTACATCTGTGCTTCCAACCGAATCATTTTAGAATTGGTTCTGAGAACAAATTGACCAGCTTATAGAATTTCCTTAGTTCAAGGACTTGTTGCTAAAGTGGAAATGAGTCAATTTTGAAGAGTGACCTATTGCATTTCATGTGTTGGTAACTTCCTCTAACTAGAAATACAGAAAAAAAGCAACTGTTTCCTACTCCATAAATAAGTATCTGGAAGTAAAGCGTTCATCATTCTCTTTGAATAGCAATACTTCAGCATTTGTACTATTTTTCTTCCAAGTAGACTGAAAACCTGATATTTATAAGTTCATCAATCCCACATTATCATTTGCTGAAATGTTCTCCATTCATTTTACAGAATGGGGAAGTAAATAACATTTAAATTCTAAAGCCCTGGATTTAGGATATAAGATCAAAGAATTTTGTCTAATACACATTCCTAAGGAAATTGCTTTATCACTTTTTTTTTGCTTTCAATACAAATTATGTGCAATATTATTAAGAGCATTAATTGCTATATTAGGGCCTGAATTCAGTATTGTGCAATCCAAATGCAGAGCTTACTTGATTGGGTTTGTTTTAATTTGTTTACCACTTCCAGCACTAGGCTGGCAAGGGCCATTTGGAGGTTCATTTTAAAGGAGGAATTCACCTTCGCTCTTAGCAACTCTCTCCATTGGCAGTGTGTTCCTTGAGCATCCTTCTTCTGAGATTTACCTTCTTTGTACCTTGAAGGGGAACAGAATATGTCACTCCAAAATATGTCCCTGGCATAAGGATTATGTTAGGCTGATTATTTTTAGGCAACAGCAGATATAAGAAGAGCTCTGAATATTGAGTTGAGGTTACGTTTTTATAAGACACATTTACATTTATAAGGGAAATATTCATTTGTAAGGGTATGCCCCTCTCTGTACCAAGAAGAGAAAAATGACTAAATCTCTAAGAAACTCTTGTCAATGGGGAAGGCAAAGACCTAAATCTGTATGACAACCTTACCCTTGTTTGCTGTGCTTTTCCTGATAGCCTCCCGTAAACTCCCATGGCCCATCTTCTTTGGTATTTAGCTGGAGATGGTATTTAAAGTTGGTGGTTTGGGCCATTTTAGGGAGTTACTCAGTTTTCTTGGTCTCTCCCATGCATACAGGAGGTATACATGTTATTAAATTCCTGTTTGTTTTTCTCCTGTTAATCTGTTTTTTATTAAAGGGGAGTCTCAGCCAACAACCTAGAAGGGTAAAGGGAAAATTATTTTTCCTCCCCTACAACCTGATGCCTCTTGGATAGGGAGAACCATTGGAGCTGCCCATTAAACCTTGCCCCACTTGGGATGTCCCGTGGTGTTAATCACCCACCACACAAATTTTATTATCCCCAGATGTCACCGATGTCAGCAACTCTGTATTCATTTATGAATAAAAATAGTTTTGCTTTCTATTTCCAGAGACAGACATTGAGACAGCTTTGGGAGAGTCATTTTAATTCATCTTTTTAACTCAATAAGTATGCATTTGGTGCCTACCAAGTACAGGGAAGAAAATGCAAGGGCATTTTTTGTTGTGATATTTATCTCCTTCTCTTACAGTCTCAGCATGGGAAGTTAAAGTCTACTGGCTAGGAACTGAGGCGGTATTTAGAGACTGGAAGTCCTTTTGTCATCTTCAAATCATTCTGTTGTTGCTGCTCACTGCTTGTCTTGTCAAGGTGAACACTGGTGAGAGCCCAAAGCAAGGAACTGCCCCTTTCTCTTCCTTCTCAAATTCATCAGAGGAGCCAGTTCTCATCTGCTCAAATAGCTTGTTCAGCCATATAAACCTTTGAGTAATGACCAAGGAAGGTATTTCCCTCCTAAATCTGTGTAGGGTCACAGCTAGCTACCATTTCTTGCTCATGCCCAGACTATTTGAGAGCTCTCTATTCAATAGTTCAGGATCCAGTCTCCTTCTCTTCATGATTTTCAAAGTCACCATATCCATACGCATCAGTTGGCCGAAGGAGAAAGAACATGGAGATTTGAGAAAGCCTTTGTGGGGCTAGAGGGCCCCAACCCCTTCTGATCATATTCCATTGTTAAAAATAGGTAGGTTAGAACTCATTTGTGTAGCCACATTTAACTTCAAGAGAGGCTGGGCAATGTAGTCTAGCAAATGTCTAGGAAAAACAGCAAACAGGATTGATGAATATTTAGCTCATTTCTACCAAACCCCACTGATCTGCTATCAGCAGCTGAGTGGGAGTGGGCTGAAAAGCAGGTCTCAATTGTCTGGTGAGAACACACTGGTTAGTAACACTTCAGGCTGTGCTTGGCATCACCTCCTTTGGGTCAGTGAGAATCTACCTCATAAAGAACTATGGCATCCTGGGAATATTCACTTTCATTGTAGTTACCAACTATCTTCTGTGAGCAAGAGAACTGAGATGGAAGCACAGACAGAACATCTAAGCCCATTTGATAGAGACTTCATTTCTGGGTCAGTTATTCTATTTGGGAGACACAGTAGCCATGTGTCTCCTTTCTTTTTTTCCTCAGCTTTACTGAAATATAATTGACAAATAAAATAGTTTAGATTTAAGGTATACAACATGACAGTTTGATATGCATCTACATTATGAAATGATTACCACAATCAAGTTAATTAACCCATCCATGACCTCACATAGTTATCCTGTGTGTGTGTGTGTTGATAACACTTTTAGATATAGTCTCTTTGCAAATATCAAGTATACAATAGAATATTATTAACTATAGTCACCATGCTGTATATTATATCCCCAGAACTTATTCATCCAATAACTGAAAGTTTGGACCATTTGACCAACATCTGTCCATTTCTCCCACACCGAGCTCCTGACAACCACCACCACCATTCTGTTTTCTGTTTCTGTGAGTTTGACATTTTACTTTTTTAGATTACACATATAAGTGACACCATACAATATTTGTCTTTCTCTGTCTGGCTTTTTTCACTTAACATAATTATCTTCCAGTTTCATCCATATTATTGCAAATAGCAGGATGCCCTTGTTTCTTATGGATGAATAATATCTATCTAGCTATATCTATCTTTCTATCTATCTATCATCTATCTATCATCTATCACATTTTCTTTATTCATTCATCTGTTGACAGACACTTAGGTTGTTTCCATATTAATGCTGCAATAAACATGAAGGTGCAGATATCTCTTCAAGAAACTGATTTCAATTCCTTTGGATAGGTATCTAAAGTGGGATTCCATGTTTAATTTTTTGAAGAATCTTCTTGAGGAGGAGGAATTTTCTCTGCCCTTCAAGGTCCTTCTAAGGACTTGAAGAATCAAATTGACACGAGACAGATTAACAAGAGAAAAGCAAATTTAATAGCATATGTAAGGGGAATCTACATAGACACAGAAATCCCAAAGACAGTTATAGGGCATGATGCTTATATAAATCCAAGGAGAGAGGAAGGTGCCTGAAAATACAAAGGGGAGAAAGACCATTAGCAAGAAGGTGAAAGATGTTTGGAAAACAAAGGTTGCCTTATTATGTAAATACGTTTCTTAGGTAAAGAGGAATCTCTGTTAATAGCTCTCTTCCTGGTACCATTAGGCAGGTGATGGGGAGGTAAAGAGCTTTTCCTGAAGCTGCTGGGTTTTGGTTGCTTTTAACTCAAAATGATGTCCATACCAAAGTAACCCTACTTGGGGCTGTCTGCCCTTGGCCCCTACAACCTCCATACTGTTTTCCATAGTAGCTGTTCCTATCTACATTCCCACCAACAGTGCACAGGAGTTCACTTTTCTCCACATCCTCACTGGCAAACTCTTTGTTGTCTTTTTTAAAAAGCTATCCTAACAGGTGTGAGGTAATATCTCACTGGGGACTTAATTTGCATTTCCATGGTGTTGAGTGATGTTGAGCATCTTTTCACGTGTCTGTTGGACATTTGCATGTCTTCTTTGGAAAGATGTCAATTCAGGTCCTTTGCCCATTTTTAATAGGATTGTTTCATGTTGTTGCTGCTACTATTTACTTACCATTGTCCATGTAACTCCAGATGAGGAAATGAAGAGAGGAGAATAGTACATGAAGGCATTTTTCTAGCTGCTTGATGTGCATTATTCTGTTTAGGCCCCACAGCAATCTTATACTTAAGTACTATCCTCAGTCTTTAGATGTTAAAGTGATTCTTAGAAGCTTTAAATAAGTAGCTTAAGGTTATGTAGATAGTAAACAGAAAAGGCAAGATTTTAATCCAGATTGTTCTGATTTCTGTGTTTGTGTTTTATCAAACCATCTTATTACTGCTCCTATCATCCCAACTCATTCACTGAGCCTTCACGAAAGACATCATTTGACATCTCTCTCTCACAAAGTAGACACCTGGTGCATATTTATTGAGAAATGCCTAAGGTGGGTGACTTCTTTTAGTATACATTTGTGTTGATTAAACTTGTGAAATATTTTATGCACAAATAACCTTTTTTCTTTCTCTGTTTGTCTTCTTTTTTCCTCTCATCAGTCTTCTTCCTTTGCAGAAATTTTCAATTTTTTCAGGTAATTATCTGTGTTAAATTACTCTTGGCCATATGATCATTTCCTTATTTCTTTAACAAGTATTTTTTAAAGAGTCTATTGTATGTAGGCATTCTGTTACATATAGGAGAGGGCTAGGGTATATAAAGATGATTGTGAACTGATTATTTATTCATGAAAGAATTTCTGTTTTCTTGGGGAAAAGATAATCCAATATTTAAAAGATAAGGGATTATATGCCTTATAAGAGAACTACAGTTCACAAAAGTGTTGATTTTGCATTTCTGTATACTGCAAGAGAGTGAGTTGCTTAGGAATGCACATTAATAGTCTGAAGATTTTTGGTATTTGCATGAAATTCTGTTTATATTATGCCCAAGGCATGTTGAGTGCTTTTCCACTTTTTTTTCACCTCTTCACACATTTTTTTGGATTTACTATTTGTTCACAATTAACAACTGTATTTACATCTCTGGCATTTGAAGTCTGAACAACACTCTTTCACTATCTCAGGGAACATTTCTAAGCATGGCTACCCATTTCATAAGACGTGAACTCCAGTCATAGTTTCCTATGGTCAGAACCTGGTACTTCACCAATCCTCCCTCTCTATAGCAACACATTGTTCTCCACCTATTTTGCATGTAAAGAGGCCACACTGTTGAGTCGATTAAACAGAAGTTTATGGTGCTACTTTCAACTTTACTATTGACTAGTTGTATGAAATTTGGCTACTTGACCTCTTTGGACCTTCATTTCCTGAGCAATTAATACAAATTGGAAATTCCATTCTTTGTTTTGGATTATTCCACCCAAGAATTTTCACTAGTTTCTCTCTGAGTTTCATAAACGTTTAAGTATGTGGATGTTTTGAAACTCAACAAAGCCTAAAATCTTAAGTATATTTACCATTTTCAATAGGGCAGAGTGCTGTGATGAAATGCTCACTGTGTAAGGATCAGGAAACCACATCAAGGATTTGCTTTAGTGGAAGTCTTTTGGTACATCACTCAACCTCCTTGGCTCAGTTTTCATCTCCCCCTTTAAATAAAGGGAGTAACTGGAGGCTCTCCAAATCTTCAGAATTCAGATGCTTTGAGATACAATATTAACTTAAGTTGTGAAATTGACAAGAGAGGATATCAACTCCTACCTGAATTGGTCACTTCTCTCCATGTAAAAGAGATACAAGTAAACTCTCATAATTTTTTTTTTAAATTAGAGACAATTAGGTGAGAATTTAGCTGTAATATGGAATAAAAAGTAGACATTTTTGCTGTTCTTCTCTCAATTCTCATGACTTTCCTGAACTGTATCTAAATAGATAAAGCATACTGATATTCGTATGTTTTTTTTTTTTTTTTTTAAAGATTTTATTTATTTATTTGAGAGGGAGAGAATGAGAGACAGAGAGCAGGAGAGGGAGGAGGGTCAGAGAGAGAAGCAGACTCCCTGCCGAGCAGGGAGCCCGATGCGGGACTCGATCCTGGGACTCCAGGATCATGACCTGAGCCGAAGGCAGTCACTTAACCAACTGAGCCACCCAGGCGCCCTGATATTCGTATATTTAAGCAAATCCAAACTATGCAAATACAAATTGAAAAAATAGATGATGCTGGAAATATTTTTTTTCTCACTTAAAAAGCATTTCCTTTAATTCAGTATACATAAAGGGGTTTCTTGTTTTGTCAGAGAGTTTTAGGAAGGACCAAATTTTAAACTAAGGATGCAAACATAATTTTCTTTAAAAAACATGCTAATTCCTATTCAGAGTCTTATAGATGTTTTATCATTGATTTCAACCTAAACAAGACTAAATTTCTCTCAAAAGAAAGCATTTTTAATAAACTCAAAGGATGCCAAAGGGTTTGTTCATGACTCCTTTTGCATTAACAATCTATACAGGTTACATAAGAGCAATCTTCAACAGTATAGTGATATAACGTGAATGATCAACTCCACCTGGAGTGACGTAGTGATGCTATTTCAGAGGGTGGTTAAGAGACACCTGGGACACTTCTGTGTATAATATGGCTGATGAGAAATTTATAATATTTTCCAAGAAAATTTCCAGATCTGCCTCGTTCTGTTTAAAAGAGAAAGACTGTAAATCAAAAAAAGGGGGAGGGGGTGATTGGGTTAGGGTAGTTTCCACACACCACAACCCAAACTGGTAAAGAGATATCACAAGTAATCATCCTTATAAAGTTACAAGAATATCTACCCTTACCCTAGCTACACGTGTGCTACATACATTGAATTCTGCACCACCTGGATACAGAGGATATAAAATAGTAAAGTAAGCTCATTCTCATGTAGCAATATCAATTCTCAGATCCAGAAAAGATAGTAAGGTCTTTTCATGTGCTCCCTCTTGCATTTTGCATTCTTCTCTTTGTATTCCCTTTTCTCACCCCTCCCCAGCCCCTAGCTATTAAGTTTTACTGTTCCACCTGTTTCCAGGGTCCAGTGGCCTCATACTCTTCTCCTTGTCCAAATACGTTTTAAAGAAAGTCTCTGAAAATCATTTTCCACCCCTGGGATATAGCAGCAACTTAGAGTATTGCCATACCCAGGAGATTTGCATTTTAACAGGAATCAAATGCTTGGGGCTAAGAAATGAAACTCTTACTATGTAATTTCAGGCATCAGTAAGCAGATGGGACATTTATTTGGGTGGCCTGAGGGATTTTCCTAAGCTTCTGGAACTACATAATTTAATCTATGTAGAAAGTTATTCTGGACATTGCTAATATTATCATCATCTGCATCATGTTTTGGATTGTATATGTCACAAAATTCGGCAAACTCACTTTGCAGTATCATCTATGAAGACCTGGGAAATATAAGTTCCCACGTTACTTATTCTACATCTTTCCTCCCCAGAGCAATTTAGATGTTTCAGTGCTGACTGACCAATTTTCATCTAGTTCCTCTACTATCCTTAAGTGGAAGAATCAAATTTGGGCAGAGAAACATAAACTTGAGAGGGAGATGAAGAAGAACAGGAATAACCTACAAAAAAAAAAAGTATGACCAAGCAAGATAGAGAATGGAGAACATTATCTTGACCACTCAGGCTGATTTACAGGTGCCATTTGGTTAGTGTAGGCTATGCCACGATGGTAGTGGATTCTTCGACTCAGATAATGGTCTCAATATGTCATTTTCCTGTTCCTTGTATAGATAATAACTTTAATAGTCATGCTCCCTAGAGCATAGTTAAATTGATAACACTGAGGTTGCTTTTAGGAGATCTTCCACGGCAAGTCAAGCTACAGAGTACCTCGGGACACACCACTGAAGTACAAAAAAAAAAGCAAGCAAGCAAGCATGGCAACATCAAGGCAGCTAACTCAAAAGAACTGGTTGCATGACTGCTAATCTGATCATTGGGCCTATCTTCATGATTTTGTAACCATCATCAGTTTTACTGTGTATGGGTCAGAATCAATGTGATTATAGTCACTGTAATGAACATATCCTTAATCCACCTAATTTTATAGATATTCTTTGAATGATCATAGTTTTATTCACTGCGACCCCTACCTCTCTAAGTTAAACAACTTCATTCCCGGTTATATTCTAGATTGCCCTGGTCTTCACGTCTTCTGAGTCCCCCATTGTAATACGTTCTACACAACAGTTACCAGTTTAATTGAAAAGGTACATTCATTGTGTTGTATTGTTTCCAGATATTTTTATTTGCCACAACGGGAGGAAGGGAGATGCTACTGGCATCTAGTGGGCAGAAAACATGGGAACTCCTACACACATCTCACAATGCACAGGGCAGCCCTACCCCATACAAAGAATTATCCACCTCAAAATGTCAATAGTGCTGAGGTTGAGAAAGCTTGATATAGATAATGGATTTGGAGTGCTTTCACAATGTTTACCACACATTTAGGTGTTCGATGATTGTTAAATATTATTATTATTTCATATTATTTCAGGATGGTATATTTGATCTCTCCAATGAAACTATAAGATCCTAAAGTTAAGAAATTGCTTCTTTGGGCACCTGGGTGGCTCAGTTGGTTAAGCGACTGCCTTCGGCTCAGGTCGTGATCCTGGAGTCCCTGGATCGAGTCCGCATTGGGCTCCCTGCTCGGCAGGGAGTCTGCTTCTCCCTCTGACCCTCCCCCCTCTCATGTGCTCTCTCTCTCATTCTCTCTCTCTCAAATAAATAAATAAAATCTTTTTAAAAAAAAAAGAAATTGCTTCTTTAATTATTATTATATTCAGGTCTCTGTCTATGCCCAGTACAGACATTCTGCACATTACAAACCACATGAAATTTGCTATTGAATGGCAAGCAAATGTATTTGATAGAGGAAAAAATACAGAAGGTTGCCTCTCACTTACTTAAACCTTAAAAATATTTTAATCAGCAGAATAATTTATGAGTATTAAAGGAATAGTATTAGTGGTTATACACATCATATGTTAGGTTCACTCAGGCATATTTTAAAATTCAGCCTCTTGTCCACTTTCCAAGTTTTTGCTGGGTACCTATAGGTTCTACTTGATAATAGAGTACTGAAAGTGTCTCTCAAATAAGCCTTGTGAAGCGGATCTCTAATTCCTCTAAGAGATCTCACAACATCTCTAACTGAATCATTTTTAGTAGCGTACACACATGCTCTTATTTCTCCTTAAAAATGCTCTTTTGTCCCTCCTTTGTCCTGCCAATTACTACCTTATTTCTTTGCCTCCTGTTGCAGCAACCCCCCCCCCCCCCCAGAAATGTGATTTATACTGATGGCCTGCAATTCTTCTCCTGGTATTGTCTCTTAAAGTTGGCTTTCCCCCACACCTTTCCACAGAATTGTTCAAGTCAAGGTCACCAGTCACTGCCATGGTTCCAAATCCAGTGTCATCTCTCAGCTCCCATCTTCCTTATCAATTCAATAACACTCTACCCAAATGATATTCCATCTTCCTCAATGAACTTTTTTTCCCTTGGCTTACACAATGCTACAATTTTCTAGTTTTCCTTCCACTTCACTGGCAATTCTATTTCAGTCTTATTTGCTCCTATCCCCTCTCCTTCCTGACCTTTTAATGCATTAAGCTTCAGGACTAATCTTGGCTCCCCTTCTATTTTTCTGTTGACACTCATTTCCTTGAGGGACCCCTCCAGGCTCATGTTTTATTCCAACTATTTGTAAAGATGCTCAAGTTCTGTTTCAAGACCACACCCCTTTCCTAAACTCCGCCTTGTAGAGCCAACTACTATTCAATATTGGATTTGTTGTAGATATTTTTGGTGCTCTACCAGATTCCTTCAGATCCTTTTCAAATGCTTCTTTCTACTTTGCTTGTGAGCGCTCCCTGCTTCTTTCTACTTTGCTTGTGAGGGTTCGCTAACACTGTTCTGGAGCTCCTGGAGCCTCTCTGCCCACAAACACAGAGTGACAGAGTACCTGAACATTCACACACCTATTGGCTCTACCTTCCAAATTAATCCAGAATCTAAACATTTCTTGCAACTTCCTCTGCTGTCACCCAGGTTCAAACAAATATCAGCTCTCATCTGCAAACTAAAATAGATCATGAATTGGTTGCCTTGCTTCTGCTTTGTATCTTCTAA
The DNA here is from genome assembly GCF_054177405.1 of Leptonychotes weddellii. NCBI lineage: Eukaryota > Metazoa > Chordata > Mammalia > Carnivora > Phocidae > Leptonychotes > Leptonychotes weddellii. Next base: position 43,140,903 of record NC_138373.1, read on the forward strand.
AATCTATACTTATTCTCAAAACAATGGCCTGAGAGAGGTTATTAAAACTTAAGTCAGACCATGTCATCACATTTCAAACCCTTGCACAGGCTGCTCATATCATTAAGAATAAAAGTCTTTTCAGTGTTCAGAAGACTCTGTGTTTGCCACTCCTCCCCCCATTATATCCTTGACTTTATCTACTGCTTTTCTATTCCTGTTTTATTCTGGCCAGCCACAATCCCATCCTTGCTATTTGTTAAGTGACCAGGTCTACATCCATCTTAATGTCTTTACACAAATTCTTCCCTCTGCTCAGACCACTCTCATCCCAGATATCCCATGAGCTAACACTCTCTGACCTCCTTCAAGTCTTTTTTTTTTTTAAAGATTTTATTTATTTATTTGACAGAGAGAGACACAGCGAGAGAGGGAACACAAGCAGGGGGAGTGGGAGAGGGAGAAGCAGGCTTCCTGCCGGGCAGGGAGCCCGATGAGGGACTCGATCCCAGGACCCTGGGATCATGACCTGAGCCAAAGGCAGCCGCTTAACCGACTGAGCCACCCAGGTGCCCCTGACCTCCTTCAAGTCTTAACAAGACTTGCCCTGACAATCGTATTTAAGGACTGTATTCCCTTTTTCTAATCTGGCACCCCTATTCACTATTATTCCTCTATATTTTCTTCTAGAGAACTTATCGTTTTCCAACATACTACACAATTTTATTGTTTTTTTATTTTACCGGCTGACTTTTTACCCACTCACACCCCTCATTAGAGAGGTAAAAGAGGGTAGAACTGAATAAAGTGTGTGGTACTTGTGTATAAAGTATGGTTTGTACTTGTACTCTCTTGAGATTTAAAATTTCCTGCCATCCAGTTGTGGTTGCACTCCTGGTCTACCTCTCATTCCTGTGGTAAGAAACAGAGAGTTAATGGGGCCACACTGGATAGATTGGACTTGATAAGCTCTTCATTATTTTGTATATGATAGATAAGATTATTACATAACCATTAACAAATAATGTATGAGGCACATAACCTACTCTTATGGCGGTAGGAGTTTCACTGGTTATACACCCTAATAATCTACAAGTATTTACAATATTTTTTTTTCCTGAAGGTGGTTGTTCTGATTGTTATGAGAGAGTCAACAGCAGATTGAGAGCCAATTGACATGACTGAGAGGTGGCATAACCCAGGCAGAAAGAATAAATTGTCAACAAATATTTACTCAACTGATATTACTGATAGTATTCAACAAATACTATTCAAAAATAAGCATTCCAAGAATATTAACTTACATATACAGTACGAATGGAATTTTGAGTTAATTTGTTGAGTAACTAGAAGCCAATCTCCATCTCCCCACCCTTATTCTTGGTGAACTCCTACTCATTTTCAAATCTTTACACAGAACTGACCCCACTGTAAAACCTTCCCAGCTACCTCTGCCCTTCCTGGCTCTTGGCATAATTAAGAACTTCCTCCTCTAATTCAACAGTATCTTGGAACCTCCCCCTTTTCATTCATAAATCATTGTACAGTAACTGTTTACTTTCCTGTGTCTTCCTCCTTCCTAATTCCTCCATCTCCACCCCCCAACAAACCCATGAACCTGTCTAGGCAGGGTCTCAGACTTCTTTGTAATTACAGTTTTAACATCATGCAAAAGTAGGTGCCATATTGATTATATGACTGAATAAATACATATGACATACTGAATTCCTATTTCTAGGATACAATGCTGACTTCCAAAATAGATTAGCTTCAGGCGATATGTTAGAGAGATGTATTTATTCTTCAAGAACTCAGTGAAGGTTTGGCATCTGGCTATTACTCAAATTTCTTTTGTGCATAGGACTTTACTCCTTTATCTCTGAAATAAAACTTACACAGTGGCAAAGCCTGTCAAAGGCCCTACTTTTTCTGGAAAATCCCCCTCATTGCTTTCCTCATTCACTTCATTGCCAGCCCTTGAAGGAAGGATGGCTATCTAGAACACCTCAGAGATTCCTGCATGATGAATTGACAGGACAACTAGAGGCAAAGAGCGAAGGTTTAAGTTAAATGCGCCTCTGGCATCTTCTTTTTGATTGAAGTTGATGAAAACAGACTTGTTAAAATCTAATTTAGAATAAAACTGTCATAAAATAAGAAAAAAGGACAACCCCCCCGACACATTCCGTAAGTAATAATTATCATATGATGAATGATTATTACTCATGTAGTTGGGATGTGCGTTTCAGAAGATGCATGCGTGAAGCTTGCAGATTCCAGAATCAGACTGTTGGGATACCAGTTTCTTTTCTCCCACTTACTAGTTGGTACCTTGGGCAAGTCATTTTCTCTCTGTGCCTTAGATTTCTCATGTGTAAAATGGGAGAAATATGGCACCTACCCCACACTGTCATGGTGAGGACGAAGTACTACTTCACTATTATCATCATTACTAAATTCAGGTGAATGTTTTGTTGCTGTTTGCAGAGTCAAACAATTCAACTTAACTTCCAAATGTTGATACATATTGTATATCCAATCTTACCTGAGTGGTTATCATTTCCTTTTTTTTTTTTTCCCTGAATAGCATCTCCATGTAGAGAAGTTTTAATTATTTATATTTCTTCCCACTCTTACCTGTGGAAATGGAGAACTTGAGAGTGCAATTATTAGAAATTTGTTCTCCATCTTCCATTTAATTCCCTTGGGTCATTTCTGTGCTCTTTAACTTTCCTTAATGTTTTGATGTTTGTGTGATGTTTGGGAAATAGAAAACCAAATTATGGACCTCATGAATTAAGGGAGAGCTTGAGAGATGAGGATAAGAAAAGAAAGGGAAGGGGCACCTGGGTGGCTCAGTTGGTTAAGCGACTGCCTTCGGCTCAGGTCATGATCCTGGAGTCCTGGGATCGAGTCCCGCATCGGGCTCCCTGCTCAGCGGGGAGTCTGCTTCTCCCTCTGACCCTCCCCCCTCTCATGCTTGCTCTATCTCATTTTCTCTGTCAAATAAATAAATAAAATCTTAAAAAAAAAAAAAAAAGAAAGGGAGGTATACTTTCTCAAACTGCACTGTTTACTTCCTTGATAAATTTGGTGTCTTTGTAGGACATTTTTCTACTTCTCCTTTTCCTACTGTCTGGCTGATATAACTGACTTGTTGCAAAGCTGTGATACCTGTCTTTTACTTTCACTCTACTCTTTATATTTCCCCCTGAAACACTCCTTTCCTCCTTTGCAACTGACAGCTGAATCAAATTCTTTATGGAATTCAGGATTAAAAGCCATTGCTTTTATAAAACCTGCCTGATGATCAACTCTGGAGGTTTTTTCCAGTCTGTTAAAAAACAGGGAGAAAGACAAGCAAAATTTAAACGACGTAAGGCAGGATGGAGGAAAGGAAGAAGGGTGAGGGCGAGAAAGAGAGAGAGAGAGAACTATCTGTGATGAGAATCTGAAACAGGAATCAGGTAAGATTGATTGCCTGACTCAGTGGTGAGTCAAGGTGAATAAAATTCTACTGGTAGCTCAGTGTTTCTTCAGAGGGCAGTTAACTCTTTCGGGTTAGCAGGAAGATGCTTTCTGGGAACAATTCAAAAATTAAGGATTCAAGAATTAAGAATCTATTATGATCTAGAACCTAGAGTTCCATCAGTCCACAGGTATTTGTGTAATGTCAGCTAAATTGTTTATGAATTCTAAGGCTATGCTACTCATTTAAGAGATAAAAAGATGTGTAAGACACCACTACAGTTAAGGAACATAAAAGCATACTGGTCATATAACATTGCTATTAAATATTTAAAGAATGAGATGCTCTAATAAAAGATGCTATATTATGTGGCAGATATAGTAAGTCCTTTTGAAGGTCGGAATGAGAAGAGTGAGGTTAATGTGTGTCAGCCTCATCAAGGACAACACATTGGAATTTTCAAACACTGTTTGCATCTGTTCATTATGCAACTATTCACAGCATCTACCATATGCAAGGTACTGGATCACATGCTTCATTCATACTACAGCTCGTTCTCCTTTACCATGGTCTCTCATGTTTTGTTTAAAACGATGAAAAACACTGACCAAGGTTTCAACTCTAGTCCCACCATTTACAAACTGTGTGTTCCTGGATTCGTTACTTAAGCTTTCAGTGATACTGTTCCCACATTTGGAAACCTGCTTCATAAATGTCTTGTGAGCATGGATGAGATAAGTAGGCAAAGTGCTCAGTATGATGTTTGGAAATTGGCTTTTCGTAAATGCTAGTGATGATAAAAAAAAATGACAGGGGGGTCATCATCATCATCTTCATCATCATTAGAGGTAGCATTGTGTAGTGATTTAAGAATGAAATCTGGACCTGGGCTATCTGGCTCAAATTCCAATTCTGTTACTTTCTAGCCATATGACGTTGGAGAAGTTTATTAATCTCTCTGTACCTCACTTTGTTCATCTGTAAAATGAAAGTAGCATGCCTCCTAGAATTTTTATGAAGATTACAATTTTGAACTTGATAAAGTTTAGAATAGTACTTTGTTCATATTAATCACTTTAAAAATGTTTATTATATAAAAAAAGTAGATAGCAAATTATTTCACTGAATTCTGTGCATGAGAATGGTAGACCATATGTGTTTTATGGTATGGCCTGCATTTAGGAAAGTCCATGTTACTTATGAGACACTTGACAAGTATTTGTTGAATGATAATATCATTTTTGACACTGATTATCATAAATCTTTTTGACAGAGGTCAATGTCAATGTTGCAAGTGTGGCCAGAATGATACTCTTCATACATTATCTACATATACAGTCATTGTCTGGAATGTTTTGTAGAAAGTCAGTTGAAAAATCACATGGCCTCTCATATTACACTAAATGCAACTTGCTACTTCATCGACATTTGGTAAAACCATGACACACATATACACCTGCACGTGTCTAGAAATTGTTTAATCATAGGATACTAAACAGATGATTTTAAAATAATAATATCCAATTCATGTATTTACTTATTGCCTATTAATTAAAATTTTGTCTTATTACCTTATAACAAATGATCATTGAATTTGCAAGACAGTTTCAAAATTAGAGTTTAGAATAAAGGCCTTTTATGACCAATGAATGTGTGAACTTCACAGAAAATAGTGTCTACATGTCTTTTATTTGTGGTACGAAATTATTTTTTCAATTCTTTTTTGAACTACCCAGAAATCACCACTTCTCTAAATTACTTCAGATTATATACAGAGAGAGAGAGTTGAGCTGATGGAAGAAGGGGCATATAAATTTATTAACTCACTCCCTCTGCATGAGTACAGCATATCCTCAAGATTGAGGACATGATAGGAACGATGGCCAAACAGTACTTACCAGCTTTAACAATCAAACTAATCCTTCTTAGCGAGGGGAGAAAATATAAAACATGAACTGTTACTTAACACAGAGAACCTGGGCCAAGAGATGAACAGGCCATAAAGTAAAGACATCTGTGTGTTCTATTGATTCGGCTACTTGTTTACTTTTGGAATTTGAGAAATAAGGGCACTGGCTTCAAGAAAAAGAGCTCTGGTCTCTGTCCTACATTATAGTTTAGTTTAAGTGGAGACCTCCATATTAAGAATATCCTTTGGAAAACAGGTAAGTAAGCATTTTCAAACCCCAAGAGTGGCTCTACATGTTTGCTCACCAATCTATCCCCTGTGCCTACAACAGTCTCTGGCATATAATAGGGAGTTGAGAATTATTGTAGAATGTCTCAAGTCTTTCTTACACAGATTTCCTAAACTTGAGACATTCAACAAATAAACACCTAGATTGACTGATTATTTACACTTTGTCCCCATTTACCTCAGCATCCTCTCTCTCCCTATCTCTTTTTTTATTTATATGAACGATTTAAGAGAAAGATGAAGGTGACACCCTGCCCTTTTGCCCCTAACTACTTTAGTATGTATTTCCAAAAATATATTTCCAATATAACCACTGTATGATTATTCAAATCAGAAAATGTAACATTAATACAATTTATTATCTAATCCACAGTCTACATTCAAATTCTTCCATTGTCCCAGTGAAATTCGTTATATGATCCAGTCCAGGATCAAATATTGCACTTAGTTTCATGAGACTTCATAGTCTCATTTAATCTAGAAGAGTTCCTCAGTCCTTTGTCTTTCACAACTCTGATATTTTTGAAGAGTGAAGGTCAGGTATTTTGTACAATGTTCCCTGGTTTGGGTCTATCTGATGTTTCCTTATGATAAGGTTCATATTATGCTTTTTTTGTTCTGTTTTGTTTTGCTTTGGCAGGAACACCAGAGATGTGATATGATGTCTTTCTTGGTGCATCATATTAAGAACTTGATGTTGGTTTGTACCATTACTGATGAATTTTGATTTTAGTCACTTAATTGAGATGGTATCCACAAGGCTCCTCGATTTTATCATTTTCCCCCCTCTGTAGTTAATAAATAATTGGTGACAAGATACTTTGAGGTTATGTAACATCTTTCTCACCAAACTTTAACCTACTGCTTTTGGCATCCACTGATGATTTTCTAATACCATCATTTTTTAAATCAAATTATTGATTGATTATAAGTAGAATTTTAAAGAAATATTTTCAAGTAGAGAGCCATCGCTGTGCATAATTTTTTAAAAAAAATTTAAGAAAGGAAGTCACATTAAAGAGAAATGGATGCATAGATTATAGCCATAGAGATTAGGAAGTGGAGCACCATTTTCCCTCTGGGGCACTTGTTCTTCTTTAGAATTGGGTTCCTTCCTCCTTAGCCAAAGCACCAAATTGTGAACGAGAGGGTCTTGCTCCATTGTGTAAGCACGAGAAAATTATTAAATGACTTGGATTTTGATTTCTCTTTTTTTTTAAACCATTGTAATTACAGTAGACCTTCCTATACTTCAAAAGGATTTTGTGAGTAAAAAAGAAGAGATCATTATTATGATAGATATTTGAGCTCTTTGATGAAAGGTTATTTATAAAACCCAGATCAAATTACGAATCCTTATTAAGTCTATAAATAGTCTTGGGGCTGGAGGTATGCCCCAAACCTCATTCCATATTAGACGCCACTGCCAACTGCCATGACCTGATTTTGGAACATGTAACAATTCTTGCCAAAATAGTCTGACCCAAATAAAGCATCCTCCAGCCTCAAGTGTTCCTTGTTCACACTTTCTCTGAAAACATTTCTGATTGATGCTCAAGGCATCTCTTTCACAATCTAAATTTCAATTTAGAGGTGGGACTCTCTCCTGCTGATTTTGCAAAAGTCCAACTTTTCCTATTTGCAGCAAGATTGGAAAGAGTATTTGAGACTGCCACAGTAAAGCTGGCTAAGTGACTTCCCACTGGGAGTAACTCTGTTCAGGCTCTAAGTACCATTTAGAAAAAACTTGCTGTAAACTCAGGTAGCAGAAGCACGGTCTATGGTCTGCACGTGGGGATTTTCTCAGCTGATTTCTCTCCAGAGTAGATACACAGAGCACAGGTACAGAATGCTATAGATAGAGCTGTTCTGGAGCATGCTTTGAATTTAATAGAACGAGCCATACCTCAAAATCTTTGAAAACCTGTTTCCTTCGCCCTGCAGATTTAACTTGTGAAATCAGCTTGCTTCTGATCATCCTTTGTAAAACATGCAAGGGGAGTGCGAGATGGTAATTTTCTCACCTAAATATAGACTCACATCCCTTAGTCAAGCTTGATTAATCCTCTTAAAAATACCTCTGTAGGGCGCCTGGGTGGCTCAGTCGTTAAGCGTCTGCCTTCGGCTCAGGTCATGATCCCAGGGTCCGGGAATCGAGCCCCGCATCGGGCTCCCTGCTCCGCGGGAAGCCTGCTTCTCCCTCTCCCACTCCCCCTGCTTGTGTTCCCTCTCTCGCTGTGTCTCTCTCTGTCAAATAAATAAATAAAATCTTTAAAAAAAAAAAAACTCTGTAATGGGGATTGCTAGTTCTCAGTTGCAGGACAATTCTTGCAATTGGTTCTTGTCTCAGCAGAAAGCATATAAGAAGCTTCATGGCTAAGACAAGAACCAATTGTGATTTTTCACATGAGAAAAAAAAAAAGGATTGGATCATTCAAACAAAAATGAGACACACCATCCAGACTTAAGGTTTATTCTCCCCACCCCCCAGTTTTATTTTTCCAATGACTTTAAATCCTGAAGAGGAAGAAAAAAAGTTCTTGAAAAATGTAGTTGGCTTTAGTGTTGTTACTATCTGTATCGGTATTGTCATTTACTACTGACACTGTGCTGAGTGATGTGGGTGAGTGTATCCCTTAGCCTGGTTTGCCCTTAAATAAGCTGGAGAACATAGTGAAATGCCTTTACTTCTTTTCTAAAATGAATTTACATTTTTTAAAAATTTTGCAGTATTTAAATTTTTCAGTTGCATCATTGAATTTGACCATGTCCAGAGATGGCTTGAGTGTATATAAGCTTCATATTAGGCTATGTATGTATCATAAAATTAGAAGTGGCAAAATAACAGTTTTTGGCCCAAGGGCTTCTGCCAGAAAATGGTGCCAGTACCGACTAAGGATGAATTTCTCCTTAGTGTATTTAATATATGTAATATGCTTTCTTAAATTACAAGCACTGTTTAAATTCTCTGATATTTTCAATTAGTTGTTTTTAATTATAAGAAGACCCATTTGATCCTTTAGTTTGTTAGATGGAAAGTTTCAGAGCATTCCTCATCACTAATGTAGTTTTTAAAAAGCTTTCTCTAAGTAAAGGTTAATGGCATTTTTCATGTCAACAAATGCACTTTTACTGCCAAAGCTGAAGCTCAAGATTGCAATATAGAGTTTTTCCCAATTTCAGGAAGATATAAGACAGTCTTATGAGTTGAAGACAAACTGCTCAGTTTGAATGACATTTTGTTATAAATTGTTGTGCAACACTGGCCACTTGAGGAAGAGATAGATTTTGGACTTTTACTAAAATCTCCTCCTGCTGCCCCATTCATCAGACAACACACACACCCTAATAAGAATCCAAGAAGAGGCTGTCTTTCTAAAGTGTGATCTTTATTTTGACATTTGGAAAAATTCCCAATCCAAACAATGCAGTTGAATGCTTAAAGCCTTCAGAGTGGTCTGAAGAAATATCTTGCAGTTATTCCAACACAGTTTATGGGTGAGGTGAGAGATCATCTAAAGATTATTTCCAAGCCAAGAACAGAAGTGATAAAAAAAGAAAAATCAAAAATCAAACAAAAATGTTAGGCCTTTTATATGCTAGATCTTTTGCATATCCATGATTTAGCACGGTGTGTGATTGCTTATAAAAGAAGAAAGGGTAGGATATTTACCTGTATCTATGTATCTATATACACACACACACACACACACACACACAAATACACATATATGTGTGTGTGTGTTCATTATTTTTCCATTTATAAAGTACCTTGTATAGGCTTGTATAGGCTCTTCCAGGAATAAAATGCTTTACTTTTCTCTAGTTAATGTTTAAGAAATATACATTTTGTATTTTACTAAATGCCCTATGTTGACGAATGAAGGAAAGGGGACCATAAACAAATAAGCCTAACTGCAGAATAAAGATGATTTGCCCATTCTAGCTGAAAATGCAATCATTTCATTCTAATTGGGGATCTAGTTGCACAATCTCTCCACATTTAATTTGCTCTGAAAAATATATACTACGTGCACTCTCCAGAAGGCAATTGCTTCTCCCCAAAACATGTTCTACTTCTTTTAAAGCCTCTGGTAAAATTTTTATCTAGGCCATCAGATTTAGCAATTTGTAACTGATCTAATCTCTCTACAAAATCCTTGCTTACTGAAATTGCATCCAGCAGCTCCTCACTATAAACCTTTCAGTTCACATAAAACTGGATGACAACCTATGTCTCTCCTTCTTTTAATTTTCATCTCTTGCTGCTTTAATTTTACCCAAAAAGAAACAAAAATTAGGTACACTTAATCAGAAATCATTTCAGCAATTTCCAGTTGTTATATTATGAAGTACATAATCATTAAGAGTTGCCAGCATAAAAAAAAATAAAGAATTACAATATCAGCAACCATCAGATAGAATTTGAATAATTATAGTATTATTTTTCACATAGCCCCAGCTAGAATATTATAGTTTTTAAAGGTTTACAGGAAAGTGCCATTGTCTGAAAGAGACTACTTTTATTCATTCACTTTTTAATTCATTCACTCATTCTCCAAATATTATTGAGTATTTCTTATGCACTGAATAGTATTATAGATGTGTAGGATATAGGAATGAACAGAAATTGGCACATACTAAGTAATTGTTTCATTTAAATGACACTGTTTCTGTAATTAACTCTGAGGTAGAATGATGCAAACACAATTACATAAGCCATTCTGAATAAGCAATTCTGTTGGGGAAAATAATTTTTCTTGTCTTCTGTCATAATTACTGGTTGTTTAGCACTGTATCTGAAACAGATTAGAAGCTCAACTAATATATGTTTAATGATGCAATCTCTGTTGATATTAAGATGAAATCTTTGATCTTGTAGATTTCTAAATTCCACTTGCTACAGTTTCTTGAGTCCTGTATTGAGCTTATGCCAAAGTCTTTATTCAGTTAGAAGCCCCAGTTCTGGCCAGTATCTAAACTACTTCCTGACAATAAATGTGTTTGGGAGGTTTGCCATTTCTTGGGTGACTTGGATTCTATGAATTTTATGGCTCTATCTAGATTCTCCATCAGACCTTATAAATGTCTAACCTAATGTACAAAAACCATGGTAGTTGTGAGATGGGGGCTCCTAATATTAAATAAGGTGGATCTCATTCAATTAGGAAAGTTGTAATACCTCTCAGTAGGAAAGGGAGAAAATCTGTATTTATCAACCTATAAATTGTTGAAGTTTTGTCATTCCCTGAACAACTGGGCTTCAATGCTGGAAAATGAATAATCGTCTGGAGAGTGAGAGTAGGACTCCCCAGCTTTGTATCCTATGGGTATTGCTCCTATGGAGGAAGTGGTTGATCGATTGAATAAATTATTTTTCCTAAGACAGTAAACAGGAGTCCTGAAAGGTGTGAACTTTGAGATTTCCAAACATGGTTCACAATGAGTAATGTCAGTAGGCATGACGCTAAAGGTGAGTCTACTTTACTTAGAATAGGTAGGTGTTCCTTTCACGTCCCCCTTTTCTCCTCCTCTGCTCAGCTCAAGAAATCCTGTAGCTTTCCAACTATGAGGAGGGTGGCATACTTCTGTTCTACATTTTTTTTCCCCAAAACTGCAGCTTCTTTCAAGACCCAGCTTAATGAAGGGGCGAATGCCTTCTATTAGACTTTCAATATTGGGTGGTTGTAGAGATTTTGTTTCTATTCCTCTTGCCCTAAAGTTCAAGTTTTCCCAAATTAACATATATCCTCAGTATGGTAATTTACCACTCTGGATTACTGATTGTTCTAAAATTCTGGCTTGGTGATTTCTTACTGTTCTGATCGCTTTCTAATACCTCTAAGGAAAAATTTTAAAAATATATTTTTTTATCCAGCATCTTGTCTGTTTTCAGTAGGAGGACTGATAGGAATAATCTAACCTGCCTAATCCCAAACACAGAAGTTCGAACCATCAGTAGCTTTTTCGTAATGGATTTCTCTTGGGTTCCTCTTCCTTCCACAGCCAGCATGATAATAACTGCAGGGTGCTCTAACAGGAGAAATCCCAGTCCAGCGTTGGAGTTGCTCATACCTGTATCCTGGCTTTTTGCAAAATATATAATAAAGTATAAGTATGCTAGTATTTGTATATGCTACACTTTCATAGTTAATATGCTAATATTGAAAGTTAATAATAAAATATGCTAACATTTATAGTTATTAGCATATACAGGATATGCTAATATATTCTGCTATAACACTAAGACGGTTTTCATTCTTGTGTTACTAGTATTTTGCCTTCTCTGTAATGTTCTAAAGAGCTTTTGAGGGCACCTGGGTGCTCAGTCGTTAAGCGTCTGCCTTCTGCTCAGGTCATGATCCCAGGGTTCTGGGATCGAGCCCCGCATTGGGCTCCCTGCTCAGTGGGAAGCCTGCTTCTCCCTTTCCCACTCCCCCTGCTTGTGTTCCCTCTCTCACTGTCTCTCTCTCTCTGTCAAATAAATAAATAAAATCTCTAAAAATATATAAAGAGCTTTTGAACAAATTAATCCCCAAAACATGAACCAAATTTTGAGTGTTTAAAACTCTTCTTTAAATGGTTTCTTCCTCATTCTTCCCATAATACTTTATGGCACCATTTTTCATTGGTGCCTTTCTAATACCTCTAATTACCTTCTAATTAGCAGCATCGTTGAGTTATTTGCATTTTCCCAAAGTCATTGTGTTACAATGATACCATTATCCAGATAAAGTACAATGTCACTTAATGCATCCCTCTCCTCCAGAATGTCATTTGATTGCATTCAGTTAATCAGCACATATTTATTGGATGCCTAAAATGCATTAGGTTCATGACAAACATTAATAAGTAGACTAGACACAGAAAATTTGCTGCACAGCTATGGTATACTACTCCAACAGTCTCCATGACGAAGTCTCTCTCTTATTATTTTTGAGAAAATTCTACAGTGGAATAGCTCATGTGTTACCTGTAACATGATTTTCCTTTCACATGACACTCCCTACTCATTTCCCAACAATGATGAAAAGAGGACAGATGAACCAATTGTCTTTGAACTCACAGAACTATAATAAGTAAGTAATGCATGAAAATAGTTATCTAAACAGGAAAATATTAGACAGTTTATATTTCATTTCTTCATCTTAAAGGTTCCTTAAGAAAAACTCTACTTAAGTGAAAGCCACTGGTGTTCATGTTTTTTGAAACAGAATTAATCAAAAAGCAGTTGAGTTGACTTATCTCCCCCTTCCATAAAACTTAATGTTCTTCCATGTTCTTCAGCCTGAAAATTTTTATTGTGATATAATGTGTCATGTGTATCAGTTGAGATGCAAATAGAAATATTATTATACACAATATTTAGAACATTAAGAATAAGATTCATTTTTTCTCCACATATTGAAGAGACTGAGTTGAAAACCAAGAGGTTGGGTTGAATAAACCAGGATGTAGCTGAGAGTTGGCCACAGTTGCACTCCTCACCTCATATTGTCCTACAGCTGAACTCACGTATCACTAAAGCATGACAGAATGATGGGTTATGCACTGAGTAGTTATATGCATGTTCCTTAATCAAGTATGTTCTTTTAAAATCTACTCTGAAACTTCTTTCTACATGGAAATTTCACAGTAGATTGGTGCCTAAAAAGTACATCTCTTGAAACATTATACTTGTTTCTAGCAGAAAGTTTTCTTCAGTTTTTTCAAATAATGAATAAATTATTTTATACTATCACAGTAATGAAATGAGCAAAATTTTACATGTAATCATCATTCTTTTTTTTTTTTTGTAATCATCATTCTTAAGACTTTCCATGTAAACCCAAATTTAGAACTAAGAAACGTGAACTTTTATAAATTATCCCTATAGGAAATCCCTCTGCAAATTACAGTTTCGATCTTATTTGATCATAACATTAAGTTTGAAACTTAACAATTCTATATCATTTCTCATATTTGAAACACCTTGCAAAGGCATTAACTAATTAATCAAATTAGATAACAATTCTCTTATGAACTAAACATTATATTGAATCATTTGCTCCATAATATCAAGATGGTATATGTATATATGTCACTTTTGAGGTAATAATTATAGCTATGTGCAGTAAAGTATTTATTACCTTATCTAATTAATACACATTTTGGCATGTCAGGGTTTGTGGGTAATTATAGTTTTCTATTACGGTAATAATTTGTGTGATTTATGAAGCCTATGAAACAACACTGTGAGCCAAAAAGCTGTCTGGAATAATTGCAGTTAAGCAGTGTGATCAACAGGTACGTCCAGCCAAGAGAACGCAGCCCTGAGGATAAAAGCCTCAAACAAACAGAAGCAATGTGAGGTGTTCACTTCTCAGCCTGCTTTTTCTCACCTGAAAAAAAAAAAAAAGGCCCACCCACTGTTTTCAGCTGTATTAACAAAGAACTGATTGCTTAAGTATATGCGGTTATTTTCCAAAAGTTCATGTGCTGATGTGGACAACTTCATAAAAAATAAATATAACTATCATAGGCCATATAAATTTGCAATCATTTCAGGAAAGAAAACTAAATGTAGACACATTTAATTTGTTTTCAGGGTGCCTGGATGGCTCAGTAGGTTAAGCGTCTGCCTTTGGCTCAGGTCATGATCCCAGGGTCCTAGGATTGAGCCCTGCGTCGGGCTCCCTGCTCAGCGGTGAGTCTGCTTCTCCCTCTACCTGCCACTCTCGCCCCCATCGGGCTCTCTTGCCCTCTGTCTCTCAAATGAATAAATAAAGGTATCTTAAAAGAAAAAGAGAATGCCAGTATTTTCTGTGGCTATTGAAAACTCTTAACTAGAGTATGAACTCCTTCTCCAGGTAGAACACTTCGCCTCTCAATTCCTGCCAGTCCAAGGGCTCTGTGTCTCATTGCCTTCTAGAACCAAGAGACCTGGATAAATTGTCCCAGTAGGAATAGAGCAAGTAGCTGATTTCCTAAGACATTTTGCTCATCTTCAGGAGTTGACCATCACAGGAACTTGAGACTGGAAAAAGAGCTTAGCTACCAGCATCCATATATTTACAATAATTTTCCCCAAGTTGGTGGATTGTTGCAGAAGATAATGAGGATTATTCTTTATCAGGCACTATGTTTCTTTCCCCAAGTTTCTTTTGACCTTCCCATCAGTCATTCTCTTTTGCTCCATATTAATGCCCTCAAGGTACGTAGTGTTTTAATTGGCATTCTGCACATATGCCGAACCACTAGATCCTATCTTACAGAAAGAAGCAGCTGGTAAATTTCTGTGAACTGTTCTCAATATGTGGGAAGTTCTTAAATTAGTTTCATCTTTCCCAGGGAGACTAATACATTTATATCCTGTAGGAGTATATTGAATTTTTAGTTATTAACTCCAGGTAGAGCCAAATTCTTCCTATTTTTTTTTTTAAATCTTGAAGACTAAAATATAATTTTGAATAATATAGACCTTTGAGAGCCATGTCACGGGGTATTCCTATTTAAAACTATTGCTAAATTGTAGAGTCAGTAACCCATAGTGTAAGAGATACTTTTGCATAAGTTGGAAAGTTATATTGCAAGAGAATAAATAGCGAGAGCTCTAGGAATGGTCTGGAATGGAAATCAGAGATTTCTAACACAGTCCACCAAGCAGCCACCCTCACTGACCTCAACCTTATAAGGGATTTGTTTTATGGTGAGCCAACGCAAAGAGAGAAAACAGACCAAATAGATCAAGGTTGCAAACTGAAGCCTGAGAAATGCATAACACATATCACTCAAATCCTTAGTCAACTGATTTTGAACTGACCAGCTTCCTCTCATATTGGGCTAAAGGTTACCTGAAAGCTTTTTGATTTTCAAAATCTATTTTTAGGGGAAATATGGAATAAACAAAAGAAAAATCACAACAAAGAAAATTTCTTCCTTCCACATAATTGCTTTTTAGTAGAAAATGTGTCGTGTTTGAGTTCTGAAGCTACATTTAGGCTCATTCTATTGTCCCAGGCCAAACAGAGAGTTCAGGTCCAATAGTAAGTCTAGAAAGAGAACACTTCTGTGCTTTCAAGCATTTTTAAGCAGAAGTTGATAGATATTCGAGTAATTGAGTCCAATCCATCACAGGGCCTGGCATGCAGGTAGCATCCAAAATTATTAGTACGCCCTCCCTTCTGCCCTGAAACCCTTGCGCTCCCCCTTCTCCCACCTCACACACACATCCACACACACTTCCTCAGAAAGACAATGGCCCCAAGTAGGTGGAGATCCCTCCAGGAAAACAAACAAAGAAGGTAAAATAAAGTTCAGAAATCCAATGATTTACCAGGCTGAAGATCAGAGTGAAACCAAAAGTTATGTCAGGATATAAGGAGAGGTAAGTACTGAATAAAAACACATCATTAATCCTCATGATTATGACATTATCTGGCTGCCCATCATGGATTAGGGCAAACAGTGTGACAAAAGTGGGCTAAGAAATTGCATAGGTGCAGCAGGAATGGATATATGCCTATATACACATGGAAACAAACACACTCTTAGATATATTTAATTTACGTGAGCCATTAAACAAATGGTTCTTAACAAAGAAGATACATTAAAAACAGTTTTATGTATTCAAGGGCTTTTGTGGTCATTTCTAGATATCACTCACTCCCTGTTTGGCAACCATCAGCTTAATGTCTAGTTTCTATTTCTTTAATATTTGCCACTTGATGTTTTTATTCTACAAGTACTTCAATGAAGAGTAGGTAACATATTTTCATTTTAAAGTCCTGTGTGCTTGGAAAATTGACTTAGTAACCACAACACTGGAAATATAAAAAATTACTACTATTAAAAACACTGACTCTGTTGATGTCATCTTCCAGAATATTTTAAATGTGGACAAGTCTCATTCAGCTCGTCCACTTTTTCCCCAATCAGTTCTTTCCAATTGCATTATCCAGTAACGCCATTTTCTACATGGGCTTTTGCCAAGTGGGAAAAAACAGAACTGAGTACAAGCATACTCTACATCTCGTGTCCAGTAAACAAGGTTCTGTTTTTCTGCATTAAATGGTGGTCCACACAAAGGTGTTGCTGCGAATTTGACAGGCTGTTCTTTCCAGGAGCTGTCTTCTTTCACCTCAGGAGTCAAAAGCTCTATTTCATTTTGCCTTGCCCTCAATTAGCTTCTTTCACAGGGAGGAGAAACACAAACAAAAATCTTGGTGTATTTTTTGGCATTTTTCTTCACTTTGCTAGGGAAGCACTCTCTGGGGTGTAGCTTCCTTGCTTTGAAGATGCAACAACTTTTGACATTAATTATTATCACTGCTCACTTTCTGGCAGTGACACTCCCCCCCCCAAAAAAAACCCCAAAAAACAAAAACCAGAAAAAGTTGAAGATGAATAACCTCAACTGGAGTCCTGCCAAGTCAACAAGCCTGTTTTGCAAGTGAAATGAATCATCCCCAGTGTCTTAGGCCAAGTCACCTTGGAGCTTCTTAATTGTATATTTTTGATCAGTTGACTGATAGTTGGGGCCCGGGATGGGGTCTGAGTTGAGTCTTTCTGAATTTTAACACACTTACTATTATCTACAACTATTATCACAGTGTGTTTTGGGGGTTAGCTTTGAAATTCTTCCTGAGGTATGTTCTCTACTTCCTGACAATAGAGGTGAAACATCTAGATTACAAGGCATTAAATATAACCAATCACTTTCGTTCTTTAAAACACTTACTTGGGGGCACCTGGGCTGCTCAGTTGGTTAAGCGTCTGCCTTCGGCTTGGGTCATGATCCAGTCCTGCATGGGGCTCCTTGCTCAGCAGGGAGTCTTGTTTCTCTGTCTCTCTCCCTGCCTCTGTCTAGCTCTCTCTCAAATAAATAAAAATCTTTAAAACGCTTACTCAGTTCACCTCAATGTACTGCAGTTAAATTCATCAGATAATCTTCATGTATTATCAATTTACCACATTAAATCATTCAATTCTGATCTGCTGCGTTGGTTTGCTGCCAAAATTCACTCTGAGTCCTTCCATGTCATTTCATGTTGGAGGGAGCATAAACACGTGGAACAGACTGGATAATTATGGTGACTGGACAGCTCAAAGAGATTCAAACACCTATTTCCCAATAATCTGAATGTGCTCCATCAAACTTTTGTTTGGGAATTTAATAAAAAGCTTAACTGTATGGTTAATTAAAATGCATTTTTATCTTCCTATGGTGCCTGACAGACTAAGTAACGTTAGAAATTAAACACAGAAAACCTTGGAAAAACATTTTTTAAATGAAAAATTGTGATTTTAAATTTTATTTTTTTAAAGATTTTATTTATTTATTTGACAGAGAGAGAGAAAGTGAGAGAGGGAACACAAGCAGGGGGAGAGGGAGAGGGAGAAGCAGGCCTCACCCCCGAGCAGGGAGCCCGATGCGGGGCTCTATCCCAGGACCCCGGGATCATGACCTGAGCCGAAGGCAGATGCTTAATGACTGAGCCACCCAGGCGCCCCTGTGATTTTAAATTTTAAATTAAATTTTATGTATTTATTTTTGTAGTTTTATAATCTGAAAACACTTATTTTCAGATGCTTCTGAAAGAACATAGTAGTATCAAGGAAATGGTAAAATTCCCTCAGAAAACAGTTTGGCAGTTTGTTTTTTTTTCTCTCCTTTTTATTTAAGATTTATTTATTTATTTTAGAGAGAGAGGGAGCGTGCAAGAGGAGGTAGGGGCAGAAGGAGAAGGAGAGAATCCTCAAGCACATTCCGTGCTGAGCTTGGAGCCCAACACAGGGCTCGATCTCAGGACCCTGAGCCGAAATCAAGAGTTGGCCACTTAATCGACTGAGCCATTCAGGTGCCCCTGGCAGTTTATTAAAATATAAACACGAACTTACAACGTAGCCCAGTCCTACCTATTTACCCAAAAGAAATGAAAGCATATGTCCAACCAGACTTGTACACCAATGTTCACAGCAGTTTTACTTGTAATGGCCCAAATCAGAATAAACTCAAATGTTCACCAACAGATAAATGTACAAACAAATTTTTGTGTGTCTATATAGTCAAATACTACTTAGTAATAAAAAGGAATGAAATGAGCTCTTGATGCATAAAACAATATGGAAGAATCTCAATATAATTATACTGCATGAAAGAAAATGCAAAGTAATTGATAATGACAGAGAGCCAGCCAGTGGTTGCCTGGGGATGAGGGGTGGGAGCAGAAGGACAGATTACAAAGGGGCATGAGGAAACTTCGGGTGATGGATATACTCATTATCTAGATTTTTTTTTTTTTAATTTTTATTGTTAGGTTAGTCACTATACATTACTTCATTAGTTTTTGATGTAATGTTCCATGATTCATTGTTTGTGCATAACACCCACTGCTCCATGCAGAACGTGCCCTCTTTAATACCCATCACCAGGCTAACCCATCATCCCACCCACTCCCCTCTAGAACCCTCAGTTTGTTTTTCAGAGTCCATCGTCTCTCATGGCTCGTCTCCCCCTCCGATTTCCCCCGCTTCATT
>NC_138373.1:43160565-43272617 GCF_054177405.1 Leptonychotes weddellii
AAAAAAAAAAAGTTAAAAAAAATTAACTTTGAAAGATTACAGAATCATGGTAAAAAAGCCATGGATTCTATGTGCAGTATTCCCCTAGTGCTGGAGTTCTGCCATTCTCACTGATCAGTAAACTTGGTCTTGGCTGGCTGTTTTTGCTGATCTTCTGGGGGAGGAGCCTGTTGCCATGGTTCCCAAATGTCTTTGCCAGAGGCGGAATTGCCCTGCCCTTGCCCGGTCTGGGCTAAGTAATCTGCTCGGGTTTGCTCTTGGGAGCTTTTGTTCCCTGCAAGCTTTCCAGACAGCTTTGGAGGCCGAGAGTGAAAATGGCGGCCCCCCAATCTCCACCCCGGAGGAGCTGAGATCTCAGGGCCCCGCTCCTCAGTGCACCCCCAGAGAAAAGCAGTCAATCACTCCCGTCTCCCTGGTCTCTGGCCGCACCCGTGCTCAACCAGCCTGTGACCGAGCATTTCTATCTCTGGCACATGACCCCTTGTGGAGTCTCCAAACCCAGCAGATCCCTGCTGTGCGCTCCCGTGCCACTCCTCCTGGGGGAGCAAGGGGAGTCTCCCTGGATCTGCCACTTGTTGGATCCCTGCTGGAGGAGCAGTGGCCCGACTGTGCCATGGATCACGGTTTATGGCAACCCCGAACTGAGAGCCTGCACCTGGGCTCTGTCTCTGCAGCTGGCTTCCCCGCTCTGATAGCTGGGAGCTCTGCCGCACTCAGGCACCCCTGGTCTTTCTGTGACCCCGAGGGTCCTGAGACCACACTGTCCCATGAGGGTTCCACCCCCCGCTTAGCCACTGGAGCAACATCCCTCAGCGGACCAGACTTCTAAATGTTCCAATTTTGTGCTCCGTGGCTCTATTACTTGCCAGAAGCAGCCCACGGAGGCCCCTCCCCTGCCATCTATCCTCCTGAATATTGCCTCGGATTCACTTTTCCACACGTCCTACCTTCCAGAAAGTGGTCGCTGTTCTGTTCAGAGAGTTGTTGCTCTTCTTTTCTTCGATCTCCTGTTGAGTTTGTAGGTGTTCAGAATGGTTTGATCCCTATCCAGCTGAATTCCTGAGAGGAGACGAAATCCAGGTCTTCTACTCCTCCGCCATCTTGCTCCACCCCTCATTATCTGGATTTTGATGACAGTTTCATGGATGTGTACCTGTGTTGGGACTTCAAGTTGTATGCCTTAAATGTGGGCAGTTTATTGTATGTTAATTATATTTCAATAAAACTTTTTAAAAAGGTAAACAGAAGACCGAATACATACCATGTACATCCATTAATCAATAAGTAATTTTTTTTTTAAAGTTGAGATTAGAAGGACCATCATTACTATGACCTAGGAGTTTAATGCCTCACTCAATGCTAAAACTATCTGGAGATTTCCCATTCTTGCCTCTTCATTGCATGGTGCTCCCAAGAATAGCAGTTCAAGTCAACAATATAATTACTCAACCATACTGTTATCTTACACATGGAAAGAGGTATTTCTCAGGGGACATTTATAAGAGCAATATGATTTCCAGGCTAGCATGAATGTCCAGGAATATGTCCTTAACCCACGTATTTATGAATAAAAGGAACTCTAGTATTGCTAGGATGGCAGAAGATTAGGATTTTACCTTTTATCTAAGATATGATGCATTATTTCTTACCTCATAGCCTGCAATTAAATTTTCTAATATTGACAATGTTTTCATATGTCTCATGCTCATTTATTCATTCATTCATTCACTAAGTATTATAAGAATGGATTATGTACCAGGTCCTATTCTAGAAGCTGAGATACATGGAGCTCATCTTCTAGTAAGACACTGCATAATTAGTAGCCATGCCTATGTTCCCATGTAGGCTTTGGAAACTAGTTCATCATTCAATTTCAATTTTTACATAAAAATTTACTCAATCCCTACTCTCTTCCAGGTACCCTAGTCAGGATGCAAAGATGAACAAGATAGTATTTTCTCCAGCTTCATGGAGATGCTTCATCAAGAAAGATTCACACAAGACCAGCAATTCCAAGTGTGATGAATGCAAGTAGAAGATGCTGTGGGAACAAACAACAAATTCGCTAATGAATGGAATTGACTCTGAGAGATGGCTTGAAGGATGAAGCCAACACTTGCGTGACAGTTAGTTCCATAACTGACCCACATTTGACACCAATTTTGTTCACCTTGGTTCAATACTTGTAGTATTTGTGAATATTTCTTCTATAGCCAAGGGATCCCAAGTTCCTTTTAAAGGTCAACACATTTTTTTTTTCTTACAGTGCCTAGTTCCATATAAATGTGTTCCTGTTATTGTTTAATAATGATAATAATAGTAATAGATGGAATAACTGATATACAGAAGTCTTGATCAAGATTGTTGATCAAGACTCTCAGCTAAAGGGTAGAAAAGCTGTATTTAATTGGAATTGTTCTTCCAGTAATTTGAACGTATTAAATTATCTTTGATGTAGAGTTTATTGTATAGATTTTTAAAAATATGTTAACATATTATCTTCTATGGCAGTTCTACATTTACAAGAGCACTCAATCAGAATATTCTATCAACTCACAGTGATAAATAATATTTGCTGAATTACTATTCTTGTTTTCTTGGTGCCTATGGGAATATAGTGTTTTTGTATAATTAAAACACTTGCAACTCAAGAGTGTGGTGCCTATTCCAGAAATACTTCGGAACTATATCACTTCTTCCTACTGGAGAAAATTTTACTTTGAAATCTTTACTAATCATTTATTTGGCATTAGATGACATTGCTTTGTATAGCTTCTATCAGGAATTACTATTTCTCTACAGAAAAGACAGCTCAGACCTGGTAATGGAAAATGATTTTTAACCAATTCTCAGTGTATTATAGTTCTAAAGGGAACATTTAAAACCAAGTACTATAGGAAATCCAAAATTGAGTTTACATATAGACTAAAAGATAGTGATATAAAATATTAATTATAGTAACTTGCACTTACTACATCTTCACTATCTTCTAGGTACCATTCCAGATTTTCCATTTATTAATGCATATAATTCTTACAGCAATCTTATAAGTGGTTATTCATTTTACAGATGAGGAATCAGAGGCTCTGACTGATTAAGAAACTTACCCCAGGTAATACAGGTAGCAAGAAGGAGCCAAGATCTGAACCTATTCCACCTGGCTCCAGACCCTAGGCTCTTCACATCCGTGCAAAAAGATTACCTTAAGGCTTTCTTTTCTACCAATGGTAGGAACTGCTGCTACAGTGGGGGAATTCAAGGAATTTATTTATAAGCAGGCAACAGGAACAGGGGCCCTCTTTTACAAATAGGAGATGACAGCTCCTTTAAACATGATCTACTAATATCTCAGGAGTATTTTCAGATGGAACCCAGTGGGTTCACACCGATGGGTTAGATTTTTTAAATTACAATGCATTTTGTTTAGAGGAGGGATTAAAGTATTTGCCAAAATGATTTGTGTTGACAAAATGGCTTAGTACATTTGGCAGATTTATTTTGGAGAATGGAATAAATTAAGGTGTCTAGCAAAAGATGTGCTATAGCCACTGAAACAATTTCAAGTATTTCAGAAACTCTATTTTTATTCACTTTGCAAAATGTGCTTAGTTGAACTGCCAGTCCCTGTTACATTTCCATTTCTAAGCAATTAATTAAAATCCCAAATCAGTTTTTTCTTGATCATGCCAGCAGGAGTTGGTTACCATGGAAATAGGAAGATCAGTAGTATTTGGAAGAGAGAGACAAAATGGCTTGCATCAGTCTTTTATTTTGGAAACCTAACTGATGGTCTAGAGTAGCTTGTTGGCTCAGCAGTAGGAAGCTCTGCTCCTCCAACAGCAAGTGTGGCAGCAACAACTGGAAATTACTGACAGTCTGAGGATTACATTTCGCCCCCAGGGATATCATTTGGCCAGTTGAAAAAGTCATTAACTCGGCTTTTTCATGTCTTCTATCTATAGGTTAGACCCCCCAATGTAATTGATTATAGAGTATTCTGTTGTGGCTAAGCAGGATTTCAGATCAATAATTGGTTATATTTTGCAAAGACCCATCAAAACCTATTTATGATTTTTTTTTTTTTAATTTTTGGATGTCAAGCCAGTGCACTTTAGATAGAAAGCTCATTTCCAGCCAAAAGTGCAAACTAAGAATGACCATGATTGAAATCGTACTTCTTTACATTTCGGAAAAGGGAAACTGATGAGATATCATCTGTGGGTATTTAATTAAAACGTAATTCAGTAGTGCTACCTTAAAAACAGTACTTAAAGAAGAAAGTATAATGAATAATACTAATCTGCCTGTAGTAAAACAAATAGTTGTACTGAAAAAAATCTAACCCTCGTTAAAGACACGACTTTAATGATGCAGATGGTAATAATAACAGTAAAAATTTCCAACATTTATTAAAGGTTAATTACGTGCCATGCACTGTTCTTAGTGTGTTAAAAGTAGGAACTCAGTGTTTCTCAGCCATGCCATAAGGAAGATCCTCATATTCATAGATGCGGTGATTACCTTAAATTATCGGAACTTCTCTGTGTGAAGAGATTCTGTACTTCCATGTGCTCCTCAGGAGGCTGTCTGTGAAACCAGATGGGTGACACCATTACACTGCACAGGGTCCTGCACAAAAATCTATCCTGGTCTGGTAGCTACTGTTTTTCTCAAAATCATCGTGGAAAATTCAGATATGAGAAAGAAAGAGGGAGCAAATCAGGACTTCATGTCTTGCTCCAGCATTAAACCTCAGTGTGGTAATGTGTCTAACATCATCCAGAAGAAGCTCCAGTCTGTAGGTAACGATAATAATTAGGGAAATAAGAATATCTCAGCAAAGTTTTTCCTTATTGCTGTAAGCAATTGATAAAATGTTGCCATTTGTATCCATTAAATACTATTGTGTTTTCCTCATAATAAAGTCCTCAAGGCAGATCTACGGTCTTATGCCTATAAATATTTAATAGTGGTAATTATTTAACATGGATGGTAGTCATTTTAGTTAAACTTTGGAAGAAAATAACATAACCACAGTTCCCTCCAGTTCACTGTCAGATGAATAGAAGGTTCTTGGCCAACTGAGGCACTTCTGGCAACACAAACCATATGGGTGTTTAGAATTCCAGGTGCCATAGCACACACGATATACTACGTATGCTTTATGTCTCCGAGCTGCTAGCTAGGTAGCTAGAATATATTTCAAAACATATATGCATAGTAGAAAAGGTGATTTGGTATGCTAATATCTGTTGCTATTAAACACCATTCCCATCAATCTAAGCTCTCCTACAACAATAGCCTGGAAGTCTATATCCACACGTCCCAGATTTCCTTGCCTGTAGGATCCTGGTTTAGACTTCATTTTGCGTCTTTTAAAATTCTACATGTTGGGCACCTGGGTGGCTCAGTCAGTTAAGCTCTGCCTTCAGCTCAGGTCATGATCCCAGGATCCTGGGATCAAGCCCTGCATTGGGCTCCCTGCTCAGCAGGGAGCCTGTGTCTCCCTCTCCCTCTGCCTGCTCCCCCTGCTTGTGCTCTGTCAAAGAAATAAATAAAATCTTAAAAAAAAAATTCTATATGTTTATCAAGCACGTACTAAATAAATAATACTCCTCTGCTCAGTAGGGAGAAATCCAAGAAGAATAATACCCAGCTATTGATTTCAAGGGACATTAAATCTTATAATGTTCCCTGTAGTACAGAATATGGTGCTTTGAATGCCTTGAGGACTTAGGTATGTTTGTGACACTGATCTCAAAATGAAAGTTCCATACACTATAGACAAAGATAAATAGAATGTATAAATCAGCATCTATTTATTTAATTTGGAAGCATCCATTAAGCACTTGTTATGTTCTAGACACAATACTAGGTCTAATATTGTGGTCTATCCATGCAATGGACTATTCTTCAGGGAAAAAAAAAGAAAGAAAAGAGAAAAAAATACTAGGTATTGGGGAATACAAAAAAAAATGTAAGACATTATAATGAAAGACAATATACCATAGTTATTAAACATATTATATAATATAGCAAGGATGTTTTCTGTTCCTGACATCGGGTTATGCTACTGGCTTTGGCTTTCTTTTTCAACATTCCTCTGGCTATTCGGGGTCTTTTCTGGTTCCATACAAATTTTAGGATTATTAGTTTCAGCTTTGTGAAAAATGTTCATGGTATTTTGATCGAGATTGCATTGAATGTATAGATTGCTCTGGGTAACATAGACATTTTAACAATATTTGTTCTTCCAATCCATGAGCATAGAATGAAATCTTTTATTAAAATTAGGTTGTTAACTTTTTAAAATGTATTACTAAGAAAATGAAAAATTACAGATGTGGCTTGCCTGTGTGGCTCTCACTGTATTTCTACTGGCCAGTGATGTCCTAGAATATCAGTAGCATAGGGCCAGACTTTGCTCACCAGTGTTATTACAGTGCCTCTAACAATGTCTGACATACAGAAGGTGTGGAGAAAATATTTACTGAATAAATGAATGATGTCGGCCTGCAACCAAATTAGATTTTTCTCGTATTAGTGATATCTTCCGAACCTTCTTTAAATAATTTTGTGGTGGTGAACCCATCTACTCATAGGTAATCCGTAAGTTATCTGATAATTTCCAGTATATTAATCTGTTTTCTAATGCTGGATAGTTTTGTTGTTGTTGAAGATTTTAAGGTCACCCAATAACGCTTTCACTGAAATGTGTTAAGATAAGTTCTGCTTTCCCATGTAGAAGGACATGCAAAATTTATAAGAATTCATCAAAAGTCTTGGTCTGATTTGCTTAAAATTAGGGAACTGAATAAAGACATTATATTTGCATTCTTTTAGAAGGCCTTTGATGTTAACTCAAATAGGGCTAGGTGGGGTGAAACTTCTGTGAAATAAAATCCAATGGTGTTTTTTTTGTATTACATGTTCTTCCATGAAATTCTGTAGCATAGCGATTGTATGGCATCTACACTGAGCCAGCATGTCATTTATGTTGAAAAATAGGAATGGACTTATTGCTGCCTATTTATACAGCTCCTGCGTCCTTTGTTGGTGACACAGATTTTTTTTTTATTATTGCAACTGACAACATGACTTACCTTAAACAGAGAGCAGCTGTGTGTGTGTGTGTGTGTGTGTGTGTGTACGTGCACACATAGCTAGTGAGAACAGTTAGCAAGGTTATGGGGTATAACTAAACCACCAAATCTGGCAAGGTGGAAATAAATTCTGGAGACTTCAGGGACTGGAATCATACCTTCAAATTCCATTCTGACTGTCTCTCGAGCTGTTTTCTCAACTCATCTTTTGTGTCTGCATCATCCTCTCAGACTTCCTCATGAGGCTCAAATGTATATCAGCAGTTATCTGGGTGCTGCAGCTATCTGGGGGCCACAGCTTCCCAAATTCCGTATCAGAGAGAAAAAAGTCAGTCCTCCCATACATGCATTTTAAATATCCTGGGAAAAAACCTAGCGTGGATCGTGCATCTAGTGCTAGGTTATCACTGTGGGTTGGGGCGTGGTTTCCACTGTAATCACATTATTGGAAGGATCAGGCAAGAGGCAGTTCCATCAAAAATAGGATGCAACTTGGAAAAGAAGGAAAGGGAACAGGTACTGGGTAGATAAAACATGACAAGTCCACTGTAGTAGGCAGTAATCATTACATAACCTGGTCTCATATTTGAAAGTACGGTGATATTGCTGATACATGAATTCTTCCCAATGGTAACAGTTTAACAGTGGAAAGGCGGCTATACTTCTTTTATGGGGAAACATTTTTTATTTGAAATTTGTGCATTTTAATATCCTCTTTAGTTTTGGATATTTACCAATGAGGAAGGGAAGCAAGGATGTTTTCTGTTCCTGACATCGGGTTTAGCAGGGCAAGAATAATGTTATCTATTAATGAGCAGAGATGTTAGCTGAAGAGGTCTGGCGATGTTCCAGTTTGGTTAATTAAATCCTACCTCCTTAAATTCTCTATTTTCAAATGAATATTCACTGTTTTTTCTCATTTGAAAAATTATTTGATGTTATGAGTTTCGGACCACCAGCTTATTTGTGAGGTAAATGCTGTTTACTTTGAGTTCAAAATGCCCTTGTTCCTGTTCAATATTACCTTCTTTTGTGGTGACTTTGAGACATTTCTCTCAGAACTATACAGATGTAACTATGTATTTTCCCAATGATTAATACACCCTTTTAAAATCATTTCTCTCTTTCTCATAGTGATGGCAAATAATGAAATACCACGCCTTTGTAAACCAAACTTGATCTGACCCATTAGATACAGTAACTATACACTAATACTTAGAGTAACAGGCAATGTCTGAAATGAGCATGTTGCAAGTTGACAAAGGATCAAATCAAAATTAAATTACTTCTAATTAGTCATTATTGTGTGAAAACCTATTTCATGGAATCTATTGTACAATGTGCCAAATCAATATATTGCAGTTTAAATAAATGATACAAGTCATGACTGATTTTTCTCTTTTGTGTTTGTGATAAGAACATTTAACATGAGGGGCACCTGGGTGGCTCAGTCATTAAGCGTCTGCCTTTGGCTCAGGTCATGATTTCAGGGTCCTGGGATCGAGCCCCACATCAGGCTCCCTGTTCAGCAGGAAGCCTGCTTCTCCATCTTCCACTGCCCCCACTTGTGTGCCCTCTCTTGCTGTCTCTCTCTCTCTCTGTCAAATAATAAAATCTTTAAAAATTTAAAAAAGAACATTTAACATGAGATCTACTGTGCTAAAATTTTAAGTGTACAGATCTCTAGAACTTGTCTTGCTTAACTGACATTAACATCTGTCGATTTAGCAACTCCCCATTCCCTCTCCCCCAGCTTTTGGCAACCACCATTCTCCTCTGTTTCTCTGACAGGGACTATTTAGATTCCTCATGTAAGTGGAATTTGTCTTTCTGTGATTGGCTCATTTCACTTAGCATAATGTTCTCCAGGTTTATCCATATTGTCCCATGTGGCAGAATTTGTTTTCTCAAGCTGAATAATATTCCATTGTATGAATCTACAAATATATGTATATATTGTGTACATATAGGCATACTATATATGTAAATGCATGTGTACACATATGTACATTATATGCCTACACTTATAGACATTTTAATTTGTGTAGGCCACATTTCAAGGGCTTAACAGCACAGTATCAGATAGCAGAACTATAGATATTTTGCTTTAGTGGCTGGAAATACGGCAGTGTTACTGGAATGGGGAAAACTAAAGGAGGAACAGAATTGTAGGGGCTGGCATGAAGAATTCTCTTTTGATTGTGTAAGGTTTATGATACATATTAGACATCCTTACAGAGGTGAAAAGTTTACAGTTGAGTAGGTTTAACAGCTGATCGGTATTCAATTGTATGGATATAATATAATTTATGTGAATAGTTCCTTACCACCGGAAAGTTTAGACAATAATGGCCAATGTTAACTACAGTATAATGAAAACTCATGGACTTGTAACTTTGCTAACTTTCTGAAATATCCTTGAGATATTATTCCTAGAAGTGGAATTCATGGGTCTTAGCATATTCTAACTTTAAATGCTTTCAGTAAGTTGACCAGTTGTCCTCCAGAAATAGTAGACAAATTTATTTTCCTATCCGCAGTATGTAGCAAAGCTATATTCTGCATTTTCTCATTATCGTAGTGAGTATTATCAGATTTTAAGCCTACGTAATATCTTTTAAAGCCCATTTACTTTGATAAAGAATCTTTGCTCTGGTATTAGTAACATATGATGAATAGAAAAGTGTCTTTCTAGAAGAAGCTCTGGTTCTAGTGGTGGAAGCTCTATTAGAGGTATATTCGGTGAGAAATATGAATTTTTGCTTGTTTTAATACTTTAATTTTTCTTCAAACCAATGTTAGCTATCAATAATTCAATAATTTTATAGGAAATTAGCTTATTTTATGTAGATAGAGGTGGGTCTATAAAATATATTTTTAATCATTATTTATTATGAGATATTTGCCTCTGAAAATGATCTTTTTGTCATATAAAAGGCACTGTATTAAGACAAAACTTGTTCTATAAATTATTGTTTCCAAATATATGACCAACTAACTGACCAATTTTTCCAAACATAGAGGGCTATTTTTATTATACCTGTCCCCTGGGTTTTCATCCTTTGAATCATTTGCAATTGTACTTTCCCTCAATTCATTAAGGGCTTTGGTTGAATACTCAGAAATCAAATAAGCTAGGATGATCAGAAACACAACATTTTGATAATATCTGGGGCTATAAGAAAGACCAAAAAATTTCTAACTATTTGGAGAAATAGATAGAGACAGGCAACACAAAAATAATTGAATTAGTGAATAAATGAATTTTAGGTTATGACCAGTTGAGAAAAACTTTTATATTCTTGGACCATCATGATTAAAACTCACAATAATCTAAAAATCGCAACTATTTTGACAGAAAAAAGCTATGACACTTCTAAATATTCTCATATTAAGGGGAACGTGGATATCCAACTACCTTTACAGGTCAAGTATCTCATTTAAAAAAAAAAACACTTTTGAAACACAAATAGTGGTAATAGTGTGAATGGACAGTCAGAGAGCAGATATACATAACTGCTGTACTAGGATTACTAAGGCAGTAGTCCCCCTTTCAGTGACGCAACTGACACACACAATTCCAGAGTTCAAGGGGGTTTTAATCTATGTATTGAGGGGAGTATTATGGCTGCCAAATGCCAAATGGGCTGGATTCTAACCACAGGGATTACTCTTACCCCATGGAGTTGATTCATCTCTTCTCTTTCATTGGAGTATATTTTAAAAATGACACTGAGAACTTTATATTGTGGGATTATGTCAGATATATATCAGCAGGCTGCCACAATATAAAATTACACTTATACTTCCATTATTCATAAAATACCCAGAACATCCTATTGGGCTTGTGTAAGAAACAAAGTAGGATAATAAGTATTGGATGTTTTGTTTATCTTTAAAATTTAGAAATATTATTTGAATATTATTGAAAATTTCCACCTATTTTTTTACATACCAATTTCTTATTCACTCCTGGGTTACATTTGATGTTTACTGCTAAACGAGAAATATGCAGGATGAAACTAATTTCTGCAGCTGTAGAGCCATGTGTTTTAGCAAGTTGTAATAAAGAAAGTTTCCAACAGTTGGTGTAAACCATTTGAGGACAGATTCAAATTCACCCATAATATGAAACCGGGCACACTAGAAACTAAAACTATTTTTGCATGCTGTCATAGTCAGATAGGCATGGTATGGGGAAAGAGGGGCATGAGTACATCCCCAAGCTGAGAAAAGAAGCAACCGACTCTCCTAGAGCTAGTTGAGTTTGAAATATTCTATTCTGGTGATATCTATGTCACAGATTGAAGGCACCAAGAAAACAGTGGAAATGCAGAGGAGGGAGAGATCACGGCAACATCTAGTACCAGCAATCACAGGAGTGAAGAGAATGAGGGTCAGAGAAGGAAGGTCCCTGTACTGAGCTGGGGTCAGGACCTGGTTCCCTTGACATCCATTGCATCTTGATGAAGTTCTAATGGTTTTTGATTTGTAGGAGTAGCTTATTCATTTTCTGGGACCAAAGCATAGAAAAGAGTGGCACAGAACACGGCCATTATTTGCAAAGTAATTTTCATATTTACACATGCAGTGTTCAGCTTAACCAAATAGTTGCCTCCATGGTTTAAGACTAAAAAGATCAGGTGCTCATACACAATATTAATGAAGAGGTGTGGATAGTTAGTGTGATCTACATCTTAGGATAGACTTTAATAATGAGAAACATATCTGCAGGGAAATGAAGGGTCTTAAGATACATACACATCAAAGAAGGAAATGTAAGCTTAGTCTAAGAAAGAATACGCAGGGGATGGCTCATAGTAATGATTTCCAACTATTGGCTAGGCTACAATGAAAAAAAAATGAATTAAATATTTCCTGTGTATCTGCAGAGAACAGGAGGGAAAATAGGTGAGGCAGAATTTAATTCATTAAAATTTTTTGGCAATTAATAGCTGTTCAGAAGCGAAATCAACCATGTTGCCTGGACTCATTTAAATTCATGATTTTGAACCCCAAGAGAGTGATTTATACTGTCTTGATAATTTTATTCTGAGTCTCTAGTTAATTATTCTCTCATTCTCCAAATGTCTTTTTCATTCTTCTCTCCAAACACCTAACACCTCTTCTCTCCTTCTCACTCTCAGCCAGTGTTCTTGCTTTTCCTTTTCTGAGAAAATTAAAGCAATAAGAAGAGAGAGTCTAGAAACCCCCATTAGCACAATATACACACCTACTACCATCTGTACCTAAATATTTTGCATTTTTGTCTGTTATCATAGCAAGTTATCTGTACTTCTGGTCAAATCCAATAGCTCTACTCTGGCACCACAAAACGTCTCTTTTTTCTGAGGAAGGGACGTCACTCAGCAAATTCCCCTTTCTCTCCTACATATTATTATTTTTGCCTTTGTTCTATCATTTCCATCACAATGCAAATATACTGTTATGTCTTCTACCAAACACACACACATGAACATAGATGGACACTTGACCATCTTTCCTCTACCAGCTACCACTCATTTCTTTTCCTCTCCTCTGCTCCCCTAGAAAGCATTGCCTATACTTATGGATCCAATTCATCTTTGCCCTTTCCCTCATAAACCAATTCAAATCACTATTCTACCCAAGCACCACTGCAAATAAGGTGCTATCATCAAGATCGGGTAATCTCCACGATGCTAAATTCAATAACCAATTCTTCCTTCTCACCTTCCTGGAACCACAAGCAGCATTCAGCACAGTGCATCATTTCTTCCTCACTGGTGCACTTTCTTGACTTTGCTTCCAGTTGGCTTCCACTCCTTTACTTGGCTTGCCACACTCATCTGGGTTTTCCTTTTACCTCTCTTGTCACTCTTTTCAGTTTCTTCCCTTACTTCTTAATTTTAGCACACCCTAGGACCCAGCCATCAGACACTCAAATTCTAGTCTCCCTTGGGGCGCCTGGGTGGCTCAGTAGGTTAAGCGTCCTTGATTTCGACTCAGGCTAAGGTCATGATCTCAGGGTCATGAGATGGAGCCCCATGTGGGCTGGAGATTCTCTCTCTCTCTCTCCCTCTGCCTCTCCCCCGCTCCGCTTGCTCCCTCTCTCTCTTTTTTATTTTTTTTAAGATTTTGTTTATTTATTTGACAGAGAGAGACACAATGAGAGAGGGAATACAAGTAGGGGAAGTGGGAGAGGGAGAAGCAGGCTTCCCGCGGAGCAGGGAGCCCGATGCGGGGCTCGATCCCAGGACCCTGGGATCATGACCTGAGCCGAAGGCAGACGCTTAACGACTGAGCCACCCAGGCGCCCCGCTCCCTCTCTCTCTTAAAAAAAAAATCTAGTCTCCCTTATCTGACTGCCTGGCAGTGTCTTCACTTGCATGTCTCATGGTCATCTGAAACTTAACACGCCCAAAATGGAATCCCCGATTTCCATATATAAACCCATCATTATCAGTTGATGGCAACTCCATTCTTCCAGATATTCAAACCCAGACTCCTAGGAGTTCTCTTTCCCTTACATTGCATATATAAGCAGTCTGAAAGTCTAACTTCAAAATATACCCCAAACCGAATAACCACTTCTCATCACTTCCACTGATACCACTCTGACTTCCATTTTCAGAGTAAAGGGCAAAGCTGTTTCTTCTGCTTTAAATATTCTTTCCTTGTCTCCCTTTGCTAATTCTCATTCCTTCCTCAAGTTAATAGTCAAATCTTACGTTCCCAATAAACCCCAATATGACTCTACTATTTAAAATTGCAATCTATCCCTCTACTACAGATTCTCCATACCTTGTATACTCTTTTTAACAAATTCTATAATATATTACTCACAACATGGCCTGAAATTATTTATTAGCTTTATTTTTTATTGTCTGTCCTATCCAACCCCTCCACACACACATATAATGTAAGCTCTTCAGTGTAGGAATTATTGTCTTATTGATATATTCCAGGTACCAAGAATAATAGTAACTAAATAAATTGAATGAATGAAAGATGAATGTAGAAAATATCACTGTCACTAAAAGTAGTCAAACAAATTTTCAGAGGGACAAAATTAAACTACATAAATCTGCAGCTTTCTGAATTGAAGTATTTCTGTGATGAGGTGTAGAAGCATTATGAAATATGAATCAACAAAATGTACCTTATTTAAAAATTACTTCTTACTATCATAATACTATCATCAGGTAAATGCATTTTTATATATTCAAAGTTTTAAAATTATATGCTCTTCAAAAAAATATATGCTTTTCTAGTTCTAGGAATATGGACTGAATATACTTTTTTCTATTCCTCCTACTAAGTATAACTGAAAACTCTGGACATAATACATGAAACAAACATAAGAATAATCTGAAAGGTAAAGGAATGAAGGAAGCTTAGCTAAGGACTTGAGACCCAAGAAATAACATAGTGATGAGTTCCTTGGGTTTTCTTTTCCCTCAAAAAGCCTGAAGCCAGAAACCCAGAAACACCAACAGATAACAGATGAAAAAGCTCCAACCAAAGTCTCTCCTTATCTGAAGGACCAGGAAAGAGGCAGCCTAGCAAGTGAGATAACTTGTGATAGTAACTGTCCTACTCTAGGCAAACACCTTAGAAATAAGCTGTGGCCCCTCCCCACCACACTAGTAAAGACTGAATGGGAAGCCCAGAACTTCATTCTATCCAGGTTGTAATGAGTTGCCTGAAGTCCCTTGCCAGGGTGTGGACAGTGAAGGACAAGTAGGGAGCTGCATCTTTCATCCTTACTAGGTAGTAATGATCCCCCAACCTTGAGTTGGTGGAGACCATGCAGGGAACAGGAACAAGGCACATCTAACCACCAGAAAGTGGAGCCCTAATGGGAGCTGAAACTTCTGTTCTGCCCAGCAGTAAGGAAGTGTTAACCCAGGCTGAGGGAGGACCTCTACTTATACCCACAGCTAGGAGTAATGAGGCAGTACCACTCCCTTACCCAGATGGAGTGATGTCAAAGGAAGCCAGCAGAAACAGAAGCTTTAAATAAAATCCAGATTCTCAAAACATAATATGTAAAATCCTCAGGTTTCAATAAAAAATCACTCATTGTACCAAGAATCAAGAAGATTTCAAATGGATGACAACCAATAGATGTCAACATCAAGATGACACAAGTGTTAGAATTATCTGCAAAAGATGTTAAAGCAGCAATCATAAAAATGCTTCAGTGAGTAATTACAAACACATTTGAAACAAATGAAAAGAGAGATCATCTCAGCAAAGAAACAGAAAGTCTGAGCAATGAATTGAAAGTATAAAGAACTAAAGAGAAATTTTGTAAAATAAAATAACCAAAATAAAAACTACCTAGAAGGGCTCAGCAGCAGAATGGAAGGGGCAGAGGAAAGAAGGAGTGACCTGGAAGACAGAACAAGAGAACTTAATATGAATGACAAAGAGAAATTAGACTAAAAAAAAAAACCTGAGCAAGCCTTAGGGACTGTGGAACTATAACAAAACTCCTCATTTCATGGGAGTCATGAAAAGAGAGGATAAAGGGCAAAAATAAAAATGTACTTGAAGAATAATGGCTGAGAACTTCTCAATTTTGGCAAGAGACATACAATCACAGATTCAAGAAAAACTCACACAAGCCCCAAACAAGATAAACCTAATGAAATCCAACACAGGAAAACATCATAGTTGAAAAATTTTAAACTAAAAAGAAGAAATCTTGAAAGCAGCCAGAGAGAAACAAAACCTTATCTATACAAGAAAAACAATTCAAATGACAGTGGATTTCTGATGAGGAAATTGTAGAGGCCAGAAGAAAGTGACAGCATTTTTCAAGTATTTAATTTTTATTTTTTATTTTATTTTTTTTTAAAAGATTTTATTTATTTATTTGAGAGAGAGAGAATGAGAGAGAGCACATGAGAGGGGGGAGGGTCAGAGGGAGAAGCAGACTCCCCGCCGAGCAGGGAGCCCGATGTGGGACTCAATCCAGGGACTCCAGGATCATGACCTGAGCCGAAGGCAGTCGCTTAACCAACTGAGCCACCCAGGCGCCCAACATTTTTCAAGTATTTAAAGGAAAAAGTCAAGTCAGAATTCTATATTCAGTGAAAACATCCTTCAAGAATGAATGGAAAATCAAGACTTTCTCAGATAAAGGAAAAGTAAAAGAATATGTCACCAGAAACTTACCCTAGAATGGTTGAAGAAAGTTTTTCAAATGATAGAAAGAATACAATAAAAGAAGGAAGTTGGGGACATCAGGAAGGAAGATAGAACACAGTAAATAAAAAAAAAAAAATTTAAAAAAATACACAA
Organism: Leptonychotes weddellii; assembly: GCF_054177405.1. Taxonomy (NCBI): domain Eukaryota; kingdom Metazoa; phylum Chordata; class Mammalia; order Carnivora; family Phocidae; genus Leptonychotes; species Leptonychotes weddellii. The sequence goes on from NC_138373.1 coordinate 43,176,960, forward strand.
ACTTTTCTTCTCCTCTTGAGTTTTCCAAATTATGTGTGCCAATTGAAGCAAAAATCATAACACTGATATGGTTCTAAATTAGTGTAGAGTAAATATCTAAGACAATTATATAAAAACTAGTGTAAGGTAAAGAGACATAAAGGGAAAAGAATTTTCTACACTTGACTAAAATCAGTAAAATTATGCCACTATAAATAAAAACACTATAAATAAATCAAAATGGAATCTTCCCTTCTTTCCTTCCTTTTTTTCTTCTCTTTCTTTTCTTTCAATATACTGATGCTACTCTTTTTAAAAATTATATCTCTAATACGCTCATTAATTTCTAAAGTTATTATTGCACTCAGATCAGAAATGGTTGAATGGAAATTTCTACTTACTGAAATTAAAAGTGACCCTTTTTTCTCTTAATATACAGCTAATTTTTATAAATGCTGTATGGTTCAATAATTACTGTAATGATCACAAAATGGTGATTTTTCTAATTTTATTGCTTCTACACTTATTAGCTGGCATCCTACTATAGATGAGAGCTCTCCTTTATTTGATGCCTGCATGAACATATGTATATGTGTATGTTTGTTTACTCAGTGTCTGCTTCGGCTCATGTGTTCTTATTTTAATTAACAGGTTAAAACTCCTTACTGTCATTTTTAAAAAATTTATTTATTTATTTATTTATTTATTTATTTATTTATTTAGACAAAGCATGACAGTGAAGAGGAGGAGGAGGGTAGAGGGAGGAAGAGAATCTCAAGCAGACTCCCTGCTAAGCGCAGAGCCGGACGGACACAGGGCTTGATCCCACAACCCTGAGATCATGACCTGAGCCAAAATCAAGAGGTCAGTCACTCAACTGACTGAGCCACCCAGGTGCCCCTTACTGTATTTTACACTCAACTTTCCTAGATGTAGCCAACAGGAGCCCTTTCAGACAGACTTTTTTGTCCATTTGCTGGGTCTTCATTCTTCGAGAAATTCCTTAGGTTTTGGCACAACACATTTTAGAATCAGCTTGTAATTTTCTTCTCTATGCCCTGGAATTTCCATTTCTCCAAGTCTCTGTTTGTGAGAAATGGTACATGATGATCCCACAGCATCAGATGAAATCTCACTATGAAAGCTGAATATATTAATTCTCTCTCATTTCTTTTCAGTCTGTAGCAGCATTATCCCACTATCTCCATCCCAACTCTACCCATGCCTGCTATCTATCTACCAGTGCACATTTAGCTTATCAAAAGGATAGCATTTATACTCTGTTCTCTAAAATAATTTCAATGGACATTTAGACAGATTTAGGGGTAATCACCGAAATTTTAAGAGTGCTTGTATTTTCCTCTTTATTGGCTGGATTTGTCAACAAGTGGGTCTTTTGTTCTTCCATTTGAACAGGGGAGTGATATGATTTTTCTATATTTCAAGAAGTGTATCTTGCTGCTAAGTGAAGAATACACAGTAAGAAAATAACAGGAACATTAGGCAGACCAGCCAGGAAGCTATTGTACCAGTCCAAGAGAGATAACAATAGGGATTTTGGCTAGATTTAGACTAGAAGGAGAGAAAGCTTAGTTTCAGGCTATATTTTGCAAATAAGCTTAAAAGTGGATGAAGGGTTGGGGACATGGGGGAAGTAAGAGATAAAAGAAGAAATCACCATTATCTCCCAGGTTTTGCTTGAGCAACCAGATGGACAGTGTTACTCTGCTAATGATAGGCAAAACTCCACTTTAGCACGTCAGATTTATGAAGTTTAGTAGGCATGAAGATAGTTACAGATAAACACTGTCAATCAGGGTAGAATTCAGGGTGATCTAATGCTGGACGTCAACAATAGGATAATGCTCTTTTAAAGCCATGGGACGCAGTGAAATTCCCTAGACAGAAGTATAGATAAAAAGGAGAAGAGGATCCAGAAGCTACATTATTTCACATAAGAAAACTAGAACTGTAAAACATTACATAAAACCAATAAAGTAAGGGGTGAGTATTTGTTTTACAAAGGTACTCGTACTTGATGAGCCTTTAAAACACTGATTTTTCTTAGGAGATTAAATACTGTTTTTTTAAAAATCCAATTTATATATCACTTTTCATGAGTATGTCTAGATTAAAGAGAGGTTCAATTTTACTTAGGACTTAATGTGGGATGATAAAGACTTCTTTCAGAATTCTCCCATTTCATTACCTGTTTTCTGAAATGCACAGCCATAATTTTGCATTTCCCCCTTCTTCTTCATACACAGATACCTCACCTAGGATTTCAAATAGAGGAAATTGATAAGTTCATATATTCTTGATTTCAGGCAATGTGTAAACTAACGAAGTACAATAAAAGTTTTAAGGGATTTCGCATTTTGCTTAAAAACAGTGATGCTGAGGGGTGCCTGGATGGCTCAGTCAGTTAAGCATCTGACTCTTGATTTAGGCTTGAATCATGATCTGAGGGTCGTGAGATCGAGCCCCATGTAGGGCTCTGCGCTGGGTGTGAAGCCTGCTTGAGATTCAATGTCTCCTTCTCCCTCAGCCCTTCCCCCCCTCAAATAAATATATAAATCTTAGGAAAAAAAAAACAGTGACGCTGAGAAAAAAAGATTTTCCATTAAAGGCCACATCTGGACATGTGAAACCATGAATGTCTTTAAAAGTACACCAAAACCCATGCAGACTGAAAAAAAAAAAAAAAGCAAGGAGTGTGGTTGTCTCATTTTAAAGATGGGCATAATGTTCAGCACTCTGAGGATATGTCCTACTCATGCAAAAATCAAAGTTGACCTCGATCTGAATAGTGCCAACCAGTTGAGTTGAAAATTGGGATGGAGGGAAACATTGTGTGATTATTGTATTTTAAGTGCTATTTTGATTTTCTAATAATTAACATAAGCCTGAAAAATTGAATTCAGAATAACTGGGTAAGAATAACTTCACACTCACCCCAAGCTATGAAAGTAAAAAAATAACAGAAGTGATGGACACATATCACAGTTGACCAGAACAAAGCAAACTTTTCCAGTTACTCTATTGTGCTGCATTCGAATTTTGTGACTCAAGCACATGAATTGGTGTAGATTTATGTTTGGTATAAACACATGATCATTCGGGGCGCCTGGGTGGCTCAGTTGGTTAAGCGACTGCCTTCGGCTCAGGTCATGATCCTGGAGTCCCGGGATCGAGTCCCGCATCGGGCTCCCTGCTCGGCGGGGAGCCTGCTTCTCCCTCTCCCACTTCCCCTGCTTGTGTTCCCTCTCTCGCTGTGTCTTTCTCTGTCAAATAAATAAATAAAATCTTTAAAAAAAAAAAAAAACAAAACACATGATCATTCATACATTCTCCCTTTCTCAGGTTCATTTATTTAGGTATATAACTTTGTGGTTTTTATCTCTGCCAAAGATCCGTCTGATCTGATATATCAGACTTCATACTTCATAACTGCAGCAAAAAAAAAAAATATCTTTCATGGAGAGAGAGAAAATTCGAAACAAAGGTTTTTGCTATCAGAAAGATACCTACAAGAGGATTAAAGTTTTTCTTTCTAGATCCAATCTAGATGCAATATGCATCATGCAGGCACAGGCAAACCACATTTACAATAGAACAGCTGCTGGTATGGTGATGAGCTGTGATGGTTGGAGGGCTGTTTGGGAAGCAAATGAAAGACTCTATTTTTACCAGTAAAATAAAGTATCTGAGAGTAAATTGTCTTATTTCCTCTATGTGGGTTAACAGTTGCAAAACTGAAAAGGTTGGTAATGCTCTCAGTTTGTGGCGTTCCTACTTAACTTTTCTCTGGGTTCACTATGTATCTTTATGGAAAATATTAACTTATAGGGAGTGTTCACAGTCCTCATTCCTTGACTAGAATTCTGTGACTATGGTATTTACCACCTATGTATTTAAAGTAGGGTGATGATAAGTCCCAGATAGTCCTGGCTCTGTCCAGGCATAATTATCACTGGCATCCTGTTTCATTCTCTAAAGTCTTCCCATTTGAATAATAAATTTTATGGTCACCTTATTTATAGGGAAATCCATGGTAGGGGTTTTCTTCAGGAAACAGACCAGAATCATAAAATATCAAGGCAAATATTGAAACCACTTTCTATTATTGTCTTAGCACAAGTGATGAAGAAGTTAAGCTTTACTGATGAGTACAATTAGCCTTAATTTTTTTTCTCCAGTAAACCAATATACTTGTAGCAAATGAAACAGGTTGGGAGGAAACTGACCAGAGATGAAGGGCAGCCTTCCTGGAGCCTGGTGCTAATGAGTAGAGTAGCAGTGATGGGAGCAAGAGCAAAGTCAGGGCAGAGCATTCTGAAATCACAGTGGGTGGTATTTTAAGGGCCAGATAATGACATAATTTCTTCTTGCTTGGGTGTACATTTTTTAATGAGGCTTAAAATGGTCTCAGAAATTGCAGGGTAAATGCCAGGAAATAATCTAAATCCAGAGTAAGAGTATTTGTAACATAAACTGAAAGATCGTTAGAAACAAGCTCTGGGAAACACTCAATTTCTTCTTAGAATGGCCCACCCAACAACATCATCTAAAAATTAAGCTTAGAAGAGTTTAGTTAGGAGCATCTGGGTGGCTCAGATGGTTAGGCATCTGCCTTCAGCTCAGATCATGATCTCCACGTCCTTGGATCGAGCCCCATGTTGGGCTCCCGGCTTGACAAGGAGCCTGCTTCTCCCTCTCCCTCTGCCTCTCCCCCTGCTTGTGCTCTGTCTCTCTTTCTCTCTCTCTCTCAAATGAATAAATACAAAATCTTAAAAAAAAAAAAAGAAGAGTTTACTTAAAATATAAAATAAAATAAAATAAAATTACATCTGGGGTGGCCAGCTGGCTCAGTTGGTAGAGCTTGCAATTCTCAATCATGAGTTCAAGTCCCATGCTGGGTGTAGAACTTACTTAAAAAAATAAATAAAAATATTAGCTTAGGGCGCCTGGGTGGCTCAGTCGTTAAGCGTCTGCCTTCGGCTCAGGTCATGATCCCAGGGTCCTGGGATCGAGTCCCACATCGGGCTCCCTACTCGGCGGGAAGCCTGCTTCTCCCTCTCCCACTCCCCCTGCTTGTGTTCCTGCTCTTGCTAGCTCTCTCTCTGTCAAATAAATAAATAAAAATCTTTAAAAATAAAAAAAATTAAAAAAAATATTAGCTTAGAAATTTAATTTCTATCTATGGACAGCACCAGTCAGAATAGAAGCTTTAAAAATGGTGGAAGCTGGGGTGTCCGGGTGGCTCAGTTGGTTAAGTGTCTGCCTTTGGCTCAGGTCATGATCTCCGAGTCCTGGGATTGAGCCCCACATCGGGCTCCCTGCTCGGCAGGGGGCCTGCTTCTCCCTCTCCCTCTGCTGATTCCACTGCTAGTGTTCTCCTGCTCTCTCATTCTGTCAAATAAATAAATAAAATCTTTAAAAATTTTTTTAAAAACTGGTGGAAGCAGCGGAGGAGAATATTTTGTATGACCTAGGCCAAACCAGGCTATATTTATCTTAAGAGACAGCATTTACTTTAAATTATATTTGATTCTATAACTTTTTAATTAAAAAAATAGTTTCCCAGTAATAATGGCTTTAGAAAAGCTCTGATCTTGGGGAACCTGGATGGCTCAGTCAGTTGAGTGTCTGACTCTTGGTTTTGGCTCAGGTCATGATCTCAGAGTCATGAGATGGAGCCCTGAACTGGGCTCCACCTTCCGAGGGGTAGAGATTCTCTCCCTGTTTGTGATTTTCTCCCTCCCTCTCCTCCTGCCCCTCCCCCCTAAAATAAATACGTCTTTAAAAAAAAAGAAAGAAAGAAAAGCTCTGATCTTGTTTTAGCTTAGAGAGAAGAGATTGACAACATCTTCAAAAATGGCTGTTTGTGTCCCTGCTAGGTCTTGGTTGGGTAAGGAATGTTGGGTAGCAGCTGACCCTAATCCTCAGCAAACAAATATGCATCCCAATCAGGTGAGAAGTTATGTGAATAATAAAAATCAGAGAAGGCCATCTAAGATTCAATTATATTTAAACCTTATTATATAAAATTCTGACTCTCCTGAAATAAGCAAACCAGCAAACAAGTAAACAAAAAGCTCTTTTCTCTTTATGAGAAGACCTAAATATGATCATCAAAACAGGTAAGGAGAATGACTGAATTGAACCAATTTGGGAAATTAGAAGGTAGTTGAGCATATGCAGACAGACATCTTTGGGTCTTTCCTATATGTGATTTATACTCACAAATCATCATGTTTATAGTTTAGGCATCCTAAGTTGAAAGCTTTACATAAATTAGGAATTCATTTTGTGGCATTTTTTTAATTTTGTTTTTGTTGATTTTTTAAAGATTTTATTTTTAAGTAATCTCTATGCCCAATGCGGGGCTCGAAATTACAACCCTGAGATCAAGAGTCACATGCTCTACTGACTAAGCCAGCCAGGGTCCTCGGCATTTCTTGTTTTATTTTTGATATTAGTTAATGCTAATAAAGTATAATAAAATAACACATGTGGGGAAGATTCACACTTCCTCAGCCTATTGAAGTCTCCAAAGAGTCCTGATTTAAAACCATGCTAATTTTAATGAAACTATTATTTACTGAAAATATTTGACTATGTTTGACTATGTAACTTCAAATAAAATCTTACTAATGGAAAAATACTCCTATCTAAAAAGGAAAATTATATCAAAGAAGATTCTTCCAGAAACACTGACCCAAGATATGGTAAACTACAGAATATCAGACTACTAACACTAGCCAGGGAAAACAATGATGAACATTTGAGTCATTCCAGAAAGTACACATTTTTGTTTTCATTTTGGAAATCAAGGGTGTGTCTCCTATCACAGCGACAGTACATTACTATTTGTACATTAATTATCTCTAAAATTAAATTTAAATTAAATCTCTAAAATAAATCAGAAATTTATACATTAACTACTACTCAAGCACTTTTCTCATTTATAAAATGTCTTTTTTCCAAATTGATTCTTTTAAGAGAATCAAACTGAGTCTTTCAAAAAAATGGGGTGAATTGTAGGGTGATGGATGGTAACTAGTAACTAGACTTTTGGGGCAATCATTTTGTAGTGTGTAAACTACACTATATGTCCAGTTATAATGTTGTACACCTCTTACTTATATAATAAAACAAGTCTTTTTAATATTTTTAGGTATCACATGTTACCCATGTACTCAGAAGCCCTTTAGTTTTATATTGCCTTATTGATTATTTGCTGTTCTTTCTAGCAAAAGAACATTGCCTCTAGACTTCCTCCATGAACTCAAAAGACCCAACATTGAATTTGATATTTATACCCTATTTGTGACATTATAAAATACATTTGGCTATTGGATTTCTATAATATTTAATCTCCAAGGAAAGCATGAGAACTAAAATGTCAATCTGTAAGACATTTTGAAAGAGCTGTTCATTTTTTTAAGCTTCATCATAATATAAAAGGCAATAATCCTCAGAGAATCTATTTTTCTTCCACAATAAAAGGAATCACAATGATGTTAAACTTATTTCCTTAGTTCAAGTTGAAGCTGTTCATAGAGCATTGCAATGTGAAGGAGGTACTATTAATCTAGTAACTTCAATCTAGAAGAATTAACCATAAATTCAATGGCATCATAAACTAGACCCAGTTATTATTTTGTAGACTGGGTAATTCTAGCATTGATAAATCCTAATCGTGTTTTTAGCTTCACTGCTAACACTTTCTTGTCCCTCTCTAGGTTGGTCTTTGCCACACCAGTATCTTCACCTTTGATTACTACATCATTCTCACCCCACACAGAACTAGATCAGTCATCTCAACAGTCTTCATGGTAGTTTATACTTTCTTATTTAGTTTTTTACTCAAGTTAATGTCACCCACAGGTTACTACATTTTTTTGCCCTCAACATAACAGGATGTTTCAGAATTTCCATATTGCTAAGTAAGCCTTCACCGTGTCACAGAAGAGTTAGGGTTTGCACTGATATGTGGATCTAGAAATTACTTATCTGCTCGTTGAAAGCATTTGGTCTTTTATTAAATGCAATGATAATATATAACTAACTTATTGACTATTTCTTTTGACACCCTAATAATTCAATCTGTATCAATGTTTTTATGGAGTTTAAGTGGCCAGAAGATAAAGACTATTTTTGTTTAACCAACTTTATAAAAAGACTGATGTAATGCCATATCCTATTAAGTGGTTCATAAAAACATTTTAGGATTACACGTACTTAACATCAGATATTGATGAGATGCTTTCAAATAGTGATAAGTACTATTATATAGGCACATAATGAGAGATTGGAAAAACACCAACATACTCAAGCTCAGATGCCACCAATGAAGATTTTTTGATTGTATAATATTTATAGACTCCTAGGTTAAGATGTTATCTTGACAGTGAGAAAGGTTGCATAGTAACATGGGAAATATTTATGATATAATAAAAATAGCCACCCTTTTTTAAGTACCTACTATGGAACAGGAACTTTATATCAATCGTTTCTTAGTTGTACAACGAAGCCTCCATGTCTGTCCTCCAAGTATGTACTTTTGTCATCCTCATATACAGATGAGGAAAGAGACAGGCACCCAGCTTGGAGAACTTTTCCGCTGTCACATAACAAATCCATGGTATCAAACATTGAAACTAGGGCCTTTGATTTTCAACTCTAAGAGTTTTCATTGCATTATCCAATATTAACACCACTGAAAAAATTAGAAGGCAAAATGTACATGGGAAACAATGCATGCAAATCAACACAGTTTAGAAAACAATGCCAACCTTGGCAAGTAAAGATTTGATGTAATAGCGAGTATAATTACCAGGCATTTCCTTTCTTTTTCAAAATTTTCTTAATTATTTTTGCAATAGCTAATAATGGAGAAAAAAAGTAAAAGCAAAAAAGAACTAGGACAAGTTCAGTATTGAGGCACTCATTCCTTTTACATGATGGACTTGGATTAATTAGATGAACTTTGTATAATTTAATTTTTCTTAGGAGAAGCATATAAAGACCTGCTCAGGACTAAGTAGGCATGGTTGTTAAAGGAAGCAGACTTCTCGATGACAACCTAAAAAAGGAACTGATAGGAAATGAGATGAGCCTCAAAAGACTGGTATTATTATGTTTTTAATAATGAAAGCATTAGCACCACAATTGTTAGAATTTTATCTGCTCTATCGTAAAATAAGGATCTAGATAGTATGCAGTAATTAAAGATTGAGTTTGATTTAGATAATCCATTTTAATTGCATTTTTAATTGTAGTGAAAATTTCATGAAGTACCATCTGAAAATGCTGATGTAGAAAGATCAACTAATCAAGATCATGCCGTTATATTTGAATTACCAGAAAGGGACCATGAGAAGTAAGAGTAAAATACATCCCTCAACTGCACACAAGTCCTCGTAATCTCATCTAACCTTCTGTAACAATGCAAAACAAATTAAAGCTGGTTCACGAAATGTCATACAATCTGGCAGCAAGATTCTAATTGATGAAGAAACGGCTTTTTAATGATTCTTTAACAACCACAGAAAATTTCTATTACTAGGAATCATGAAAAAAACTACCTTAAGGGGACAAAATTATTTCTACCAGTTTTTTCTTTTTAATCAACTCAGAGGTCCCCCTGGACACTATCTGACCTATCCACACTCTACTCTGTTCAGTGTGGTTGAATGGATGGGCACCTGACTTGTTAATTGTGAATGTTTCCCCCACCTACCCCAGATCTTCACTCTGTTTTTTTAAAAAAATATGTTCAAAACTTAGGAAAACATAACTTGCAATTACCAGGTTTACTTAACCTGGATCACCACTTCCCACTTACATGGTCTTACCCACTATGGCTACTCTCATGAATCCAGTGATCCATGGTAGTCTTGAAATGAGTTTGGATTTAAGAAATTTGGTTTTATTGGTCCCCTTCCATCTGTTTGTCTTCCTCTGTTTGCCAGTTGCCACTGTAGCACTTACCATACTGTATTTTTAAAATATAAATTTATTTTCACTGTTTCCCACTAAAGTAATGGAACATAGTATGTATCCAATACATATTTCAATGTTGAATAGATTATGATTTCCTTCTATCTTGATTAATATTCTCAAGCAATATGTGTTGATCTGCTGAGCTTAACAGCTCTCTATGCTTCCCACAAAAACATATACATACCCCACCCCCACACACAGACACACATACACACACTAATTAAAGATAATACATATATATTATCTTTGCTTTGGGTATTCTACAAATATCAGAGTATATCTGGAACCTGACTATGATGCTGGCTCTATGTCTAATCTATATAAGAGAAATGGTGATTAATAACCTTTTAAACCTTCATATTTACAATTTAATTTCTTCAGAATTATGAGAGCACTGAAAATCAAGCTTTTGATAAAATAAGAGTTGTTATCAAATAAGTTTTGAAGGTTGCTAGAAAGAACACTTAAAGGGCTTGGAAAGAAGATATAATTGAACTGCATATGTAAAATAATTAATTCAGATAATGTTTAATAAGTGTAATTGGATTGTCCTAAATTCTATATTTTCTATGGTTCTGTTGGAGTTAAAATCATATTCTGAATCTATTTCCCATCTCACATTTCCTTCCAAAATAGGTTATTAAACTTAAAAAAAAAAAAAGCATACATTAACATGGGGAAATTTAGATTACAGGAAAGCAAACTCATAATAATCAACAAATATTTAAGAAATTATTTCTCTAATCCTTGAACGTGTTTCTATTCACATATTCACTATCATAAATGAAAATTAAGAAGTATGGGTGCCCAGATATATATTTTTTTTAACTCAGGAATTTACTTAGCCAGTATTACATCTTCAACTTTGGGTTTTATGCAGTGAGTGTTGGGCAAATCTTCTAACATGAGTGTAAATAAGACCTAAAGGACAGGGTTGAAAGTACGTATCTTTTTGTCCCACCCCTAGAAGGTCTGCAGCAAGGCTCAGCAATCTGGAAAATAATTAAATAATGTATATAACAATTATATAATAATAGAGGGGAAGTAACTACCATTTGGAGTCACAGAAAACTCTAATTACAATTATTTCACCTATCACCAAATTGAATACAATTAAAATTTCTTCAAAATATATGGGTTAAGATTATTTTCTGGCTAAAATCACCAGAGGAGCAACCGGCTCTTCCATCCACTGCTCAATGGGAGGAAACACTGGATATTCAGAGAGGTTCCACTTGATGTCGCTTTTGAATGATGGGGTGGGCAAGGGGGTGTTCATAAGCCCAAATTAGCGCTAATGAAGTTGAGTCCTGGAGGGCATTAGAAAAACCTTTCTGGTACTATAATAAATCTTAAAAATGTCAGAAATAGTTCTATAACTTCAGGAGGCATTTGTGTTTGGGAAGTATCGAGGGTAAGAAATGCTACTTATGGATGCCTGGGTGGCTCAGTTGTTAAGCGTCTGCCTTCAGCTCAGGTCACGACCCCAGGGTCCTGGGATCGAGCCCTGCATCGGGCTCCCTGCTCCAGGGGAAGCCTGCTTCTCCCTCTCCCACCCCCCCCTGCTTGTGTTCCTTCTCTCACTGTCTCTCTCTCTGTCAAATAAATTAAAAAAATCTTAAAAAAAAAAAAAAAGAAATGCTACTTATGTTAGTGTAGGAAACACTTCAAAGCTCAAAGTAAAACAAGATGTGTATTGCGTTTTCAGATTAAGATATATTATTCTTTTTTTAAAAAAAAAAGATTATTTATTTGAGAGAGAGAGAGCAGGGGAGAGAGGGAGAGGGGGAAAGAGTCTCAAGCAGACTCCACACTGAGCGCAGAGCCCCACTCGGGGCTCGATCCCACGACCCTGAGATCACGACCTGAGCCGGTCACCTCACTGACAGCGCCACCCACGTGCCCCAAGATATATCATTCTTAAGGAGTTTAATATAGTAAAGATGAGAGATTCTGGTGAAAGATGACATGTGAAAAGGAATTCATTTTCCATCACAAAACCTGAAAGAAATGAGAAAATGGTAAAATCACCATTAAAATTGAAACTATGGGAGGCATCCATATGCCACAGATATTTAAGCAATATCTCTTATTTTTGAGTTGATAAGTGATCAATAAGTATTTATTGAGCACTTACTGTGTGCATGCAGAATGAACTCATCCATGTGCCAGAGATTTTTCAGGAATGTCTGTTACATTTTATATAGATTGAGTCATATTACTGACTTCAATAAATATTTATTGAGCATTTATTATGAACGAAGAAATTCAGCACCCTCAGAAAGTGGTTATTGTCCCGGGAAATGAAGAGAGAAATATCCTTCAGAATGAAGGCTGCCATTGGCTGTGGGGCCAGAAAGAGAGGGATCTTTCCATTTAAAGCTGGTTTTCCTCCCACAGATGGCATCATTCAGGATTGCTTTGTCTGCATGGAAGTTTAAAAGCCAGACCAAAACAAAATCCTGCCACTATGGGGCCTTTTACTGCTCCCTGACATGGGGGGATCGCCATGACCTGAGATTTCCTGGGTTGGGAATTGGAGAGGCTTCAAAATCACATTGTGGGATGGGAAATCTTACTTGTCAGGCCATAGGTCCCAGAAAGAAGCACCCACACATACACATGTGTAGGGCTACAGTTTCTTTATTCCGTGAAAACGGTCAGAGTATGCATGATATGGCTTCTCTCACTAAAATATATTGTATGAATACTTCTAACTCAATATTCAATGTTATAAATATGTCAGTCCTTCCCCAAATTGATCTATAGCTTCAATGAAATCCCAGTAAAAATTCCCAAAACTGCCCCCCCCCCACTCCACCCCAGGTCTTGACAAGCTCACTCTAAAATATAGATGGAAGAGCAAAGAATGAAAAATAGCTATCTGAAGAATAAGGGAAACTGTGCTATTAAATAACATTGGAAAGCTTTATTATTATATAGAGAGTGCTTTCAACAGAGAGTGAGAAAATTAGACTACTGACATAATATAAAACACAGATAAATAGATGATAGACTGATCGATCGATAGATCAGGCATATGGCAGAGATGGCATTAAAAAGTAGTAGGAAAAGGATGAATGACTCCATATATGGTTTCAGGAAAAGTAATTTTCTATCTGCAAGGGGTGGGGAAGAAATGTATTCTTTACCAGCACCATAAAATATCTCTATACCTTCTAGGTAGGGAGTATCTTTAAAATAGCATACAAAATTAGACAGTACAAAGGATATACTGATAAATTTGACTGCATGAAATTTTAAATCTTTTGTTTAGAGATAGCACATAGAGAGTAAAAAGGGAAACCACAAACTGGGGGAAAATATTTTGATCATATAATACTAACAGATAACCAAAAAATGTAGTAAACCATAATAATCAATAAGAAATAAACAAAAAAAAAACTTGTAGAAAAATAGTGCATAGATATTTCCAGAAAAAAGCACTGCAAAGTGACCCATAAACTCATGTAAAGATTCAGTCTCTTAGTAACCTAAAAAGCACAAATTTAAAGATGACAACAAGATACCATTTCATTCAAACTAGATTGCGAAGACCAAAATTTAACAATATCAAGTGTTGGTAAAGATGTGAATTCATGGAGGCATTTATAAAATGTTTATAATAGCAGAAAACTGCAGACTACCTACATGCATCAACATAAAGGTGGAAAAATAAATTGTGATATAGTCAAGCCGTAGTGTTGAGTGAAGAAACAGCGCTAAAAAGTCATGTCATTCGTCTTAGTCTGTAAAGGCTGCCATAACAAAATACCATAGACTGGGTGGCTTAAACAACAGAAAAAAATTTTTTTCCCAATTCTGGAAAGCTGGAAGTCCAAGGTCAAGGTGCCGGCTACTGAAGTGGTTCCTAGGGAGATCTCTCTTACTGGCTTGTAGTTGACTGCCTTTGGGCTGTGTCCTCACAGGGCAGAGAGAGAGAGATGGAGAGATTTCCCTCTCTTCTTATAAGGCCACAGTCCTATCGGATTGAGGCACTAACTTTATGAACTCAATCTTAATTACTTTCTAGAGATTCTACCTCCGGTCACACTGTGGGGTAGGGCTTCAACATATTAATTTGGTGAGGGGACACAATTCAATTCATAGCATCATCTTTATGAAGTTTAAATACAAACAAAAGCAAACTAATATATTGCACAGATACTCATATATCTTTAGTAAAACAAAGGAAACAATACAAAAAGGGGAAAAAAATGCCAAATTCCTTGATGATGCAGGGGATGGGCCGGGAAAAGGCACTCATGTTGTTTCAATGGTACTGGTGATGTTCTATTTTTTAATGAGGCAATTTGTGTTTATTTGGCTATTATAATCCATAGTGTTTTTTTTAATTTCTTAATAAAAATGGGAAAATATTTACAGACTATTCCCATTTGGTGAACAAATTGCATATTTGTAACATGTACTTGGAATGAAACAGAAAAATTTTACTACAATACATACTAAAGTGATAACTGTAGTTTGCATGGTGGGATTATGAGTGATTTGTTTTTCTAATTATCTTTTTCCTATTTTTCAGAAAATATTATGATCTGGGTTAAGCAAACGTTTAAAGAAAAATAAAGGTACAGTGAGTGCACACGGAAAGACCAAGCAGCTTGCAGAAGAGACACTTCAGTGCCAAATTTTCTGGGAAGTTCCACCTGCAGGGGAATGGGGATCATAGGCTTCTTTGCCAAGGCTCTTCCCAAGCATTTAAATAAAAATGGATTTTATTGCCAAATAGCTCAGTTATTAGATGGGAAATTCAGGCTAGTTGTCATTGCAGGTAGCTCTTCATTTCGAGGCGTGACTGCTTTTTGAGTACCTGTCAGATTAAAGGAACTCGCTTCCTAGTTTGGGTTTTATTTACTGTCATTATTAATGATCCAACGGATGGAGTAAACACAGAGCCAGTTAAGCCGGGAGGTATTGCTAACACCTGGGAAAACAAAAGAAGTCAGAAATTTCAGTACTATTGCTCTACTTCTGGGTAACAGATCAATTTAAAATCAGTCATTAAAATTCTACCCCTCTCAAATTCATCATTTATTTTTTTTTTTAAGGGCATACAACGCTTTTAACCGATGTTGTTTTGCTTTTAAAAGATTACAGAAAAAAAATCTCTTTATTTACAACTTTTCTCTAAGGAAGGGGCCTCACAGTACCTTACAAAATATATATTGAGGGTGATGATATATTGCTTAGTAGGGGGAGTTTTTCGACCTTAGTGAAATGCATTCTAAGTAATTGCATTGCCCGAAGGTTGCCTCTGACTTTGAAGTCCCAGTAACTTGGGAGGAAATCTCAGGAACACAGACATAAGCCAGCATATAAAAGGACCCATGGGTTTTCAAGAGATAGGCTTTTATCCCCATGGAGGATGAGGAGGGCCTTCTGCAGAACTTCCCAGTACTGAGGAATCATAGATGGCAATGCCGGAATGGGGGACCCTGAATATACAACAGACATAAGAAAAAGAACTGTTGGGTGTACAGATGGTGTGACAAATGATATGTGTGTGTGGTGTATTTATAGCAAATGGTCATGTGATTTATAGCCAAGGGACAGTATATCCTGTCAGGACCAGGAAGGACATGCACAAGGCTAAAGAAAAGTATTTGCTACAGCAGACTAGATTGTGAACACAAGAAAACAATAGTTTGAAATATGGAAGTGAGCATGAGCTTGAGCATATCTCTGTAGTAACAGTAATAAAGGACAAAGATTAAAAATAAATGTACAGGAACCCTTGTGGCTACACAGAGAACCCAATTTTCAAGAAAACACGCACAGAAGATGTAAGAAGGACACACACCCTTTGATACAAAGGCAAAACCCTATAAAAGCTGAATCAGAAAGGGCAACATTCAGAATAAACTGGAACTCAGAAATGTGAAAATGTCAACCCAAAGGACACATTTCAAAATGTTTTGGTTGAGGGAAGAATCACAACGGGTTTGTGAAAGTCTTACTATTCAAATCCCATTTTTACTTCTTTCTTCAGCAGAAGACTGGCATTTAATCTGAAGAGGAAGGAAAACTTTAACAGGGAAGACATTTACGGCAGAGGCATTGCTAAGTGCACAGGACCATTTCGGTTTTGCTCCTGGCATAAAGGAAGATGGCATTTGTCAGCCACATGTCCTGCTCTGGGCCATTCACAGTGGTAAAAGTGCTGAATGCAGGTTTTTCAGTCTGGGCTCCAAAAATTTCTTATGCCGTCCTCAGTTTGCTTTCTCCTGTTCTTTTGACAACGAGCCAGAAGCAAGAAATCCAATAGAAACTTTGAGGTCTCAAGGACACAGAAGAACCACTGAATGGAAGGAGTTCAATCCCCCAGTCACCTTTTGAGGGAGAGACTTTCAGTAGAGTCACCTGCCTGTAAACACTCACATTGGAATTTGCAAGAGTAAGAAATAAATGTTGATTATGTCAAGCCACTGCGATTTGGGGGGTTGTTGGTAACAGCTGTTAGCCTACCCTGTATATTCACACCAGATTAAAATCTCAAATAATAGAAGTGCCCTCCCTCTAATGAAATTTAATGTATTTTAGAAACTTGGAAATATGGTTGCAGAATAATCTCTTATGATTTTTAGGAAATAATGGGCAATGCAAAAAGTACCAGAAAGCTAGAAATTGACAAACACAAAGTCTTACAAGAAGAAAAGACACACTGGTAAGCTTTATGTAATTCTCAGGCAAATAATGTATAATGATTATTGAGTAGGTAACTTGTGAGTAGATTCTAGGGGAGCACTCATTATTAGGAGTCAGCTTTGATTCAGCAAGAGAAAAAGATAGCAGACCTGTTTTCCTGTTTGAAAATGGCTTCTAGGCCAGTCGATCAGGGACTGGAATATAGGGTCTTCTTACAGATGACAGGAGTAAGTACTCAAAAGTATGTCATCTAGTATACTATGATTAATGTTTCAGAACTCAATTAAATGTGTGCCCAGGTGTTTAAAAACTATGTGGCTTTTAAGAAAACATGAAATAAAATATGCCTAACACTTATACCAGGATTTATAGTTTATAAAGCATTATTGTGTACCCCTTCCCTTTTGATTTTTGTGACAAAGAATTGATGAGGACATTGATGCTCAGAGAGGAAAGGTAACTTCTTGAGACCATACAGTAAGTTGCCACTGGGATCAACTAAGATTTTTTTCTGACTTAGCACAGTTCGCTGGCTACCATGTCCTTGTGCCTTTTGTCTAAAGTCAACGCTAAAAATGTCTCACATTCCTTCCAAGGCTGGATAATGACAAAATAAACGTGTTAGTCAAGATTTCTATTGCACAGTATCAGAAAAAGTCACTCTCTAATGTGATGCTTTGTAATGAACTAACACTTGCTTTCCCCCAAATTCACACGTTGAAACTACTCTCTACCATGTGATGGTATTAGAAGGTGGAACCTTTATAAGAAAACCAGGATTCAATGAACTCATGGGGGTCATAATCCCTAATGAATGGGATTAGTGCCCTTATAAGGGTCACCAAAGAGCTGGCTTCCTCTGCTCGACGTTAGAATGAGAAGTCCACAGTCTGCAACCTGGAAGAGGGTTCTCATCAGAACTTAACCATGCTGGCACTCTGATCTTGGACTTTTGGCCTCTAGAACTGTGAAAAACAAGTTCCTGTTTTTCTCATCAGCCGCCCAGTCTGTGTTGTTGATGTTATAGCAGCCCAACCTAAGACATGCTCTACTAAAGGAGCCCATATGATATGGGAGCTAGGAGGGCTTGTTTTATTCCATCTCTAATCTGTGGGCTCCATCCATGCCAAAGCGGCCATGACATGCGTTGGCTGGGTTACCCCCAAGAACTGTGCCAACCGTAACACACATAGTGAGAATGAGCCACTGCCAAAGGTTCTACCACCAGGATTCTTTCCACCTTGGAGGCACTTACCAGCTCTAATACACCTCTGCTGTTGACTCTTAAACAGGAGGAAGTGCGTTTTATGGAAATGCTTGTTAAATAGTGTGTGAACAAATGCCTTCTTTTTTGAATGCAGGGAAAGGTATGCTGTCATCAAACTGATACCAGAATATTCTATTTTCAGAATAGCATATGAAAAAAGCATAAAAAGTTGGACCCATTTTGATCATTTAAAAAATTGCTGAAATTGTGGGGGAAGGAGAGAGGAGTATGAGGAGTGCTCCGAGAAGCGAAGGTCACATCATGTGGGGCATCACTTGTCCTGCAAACAACTGACTTTTATACTGAGAGTGATGGGAAGTCATGGAGGTGTTTTAAACAGAGGGTGAAGTGGTGTGACTTACATGGGCTGCTCTGTTGAAACCAAACTGAAGAGGACAAGACTGGGAGCAGAGAGTCTAATCTGCGGATCTCATTAATATTATGGACGCTTCACCCAGAAGAGTAAAGATATGCACACATTCACAAACAATTGCATTTATAACTACAGAGGGCCCAGAGGACTCATCAACTCCACCTTCTTTAAGAGAGGAGATTCATCAGAGACTTAACAGAGCTCCTTTGCTTTGGGTTCAGAGCAATTCTGACCCAGCTAGTTGGTTGTAGCATGGAATTCTCACTGGTGGAGCTCACTATCCGTCTGCTAATAAAGAGACAATAATCATTCTGGGGTCCTGTGCCAATGGAACACTTTACTAAAAACAATTAAATCAAATTTTAGTTGTGGATTGTTAAAATAGCTTGAGGCCGTGTCACTTACATGGCCTCAAATAATGTCTCCAGTGTTGCAGAAACAATGATTTTCTCTCTGCACTAGAAGAAGAAGGGCTGGGCTTATTTTTTTCCCCTTCTCTTCCCTGAGCAAATCCCCATAACAAATAAAGTTACACTTCAAGACCGGATTACTCAGGCTATTGGCTTTGCATGCCAATGTTTACTTTAAGTAAAAATGATACTTCTGAGAATTCAAATAATATGTTTAAGTATTTCCAGGCTACAGTTCTGCTTGCATTTGTCTTGGCACTAGCTCACCACGAATGTGTCAGCTTTAAGAAAGATGACTCTTCAATCATAGATGAACGTCTTCATCCAATGTCTCCCGTGTGCTGACGCCTTGACTACTGTCATTTGATGGAAAGTTTACCATCCCATTGGCCACACAATAAATTAAGTGCTACAAAACTTATAATATAAAATAAGTGCTACAAGACTTGTAATGATGGAAATAATTGATCAACAGTCAACGAACTCTCCCAGAAGACTTCAGCCCTGTCCTTGTCCTCATTTTAAATGAATTTACTTTACCAATATCAGTAACTGACCACAATCTTACAGATTATACTGAGTTTATTTTAAAGCATTCAGGACTTTTTTCCTCTTTGCGTGCTCTCTCTCTCTCTCTCTCTCTGTTCTCTAAAGCATATTATCAGATGACGAGAGCAGTTCACATTTCCTGTGGATACCTGCTGTTTGTACTTATGTGATGATTATCCACCCAGAGGAATATATTATAGTCCACACTTCTATCATCTAAGAAAGTGTAACTTTTTAAGAGGAGACATTAGTAACAGATAACCTATCTTCATAGTACCTGAAACTCAAAGATTTTATTTTTATTTATTCTAAAGTAACTATTTTAAGGGACTGTGGTCAGAATAGTGTGGGAGATATTTTAAGGTAATCAAAGGTGAAAATCTTTAGCTTCATTCATTTACTTCATTATCTGGGAATGAATCATGCCAAGATTCTGTGGATTCAATGATGCATGACAGCCGTTCTTTTACCTGGCAAGATTTCCAGCTAAAAAATCCTGCATGACCTTGGATATTATGCAATGAATATAAAAAATTTAAGGGAACTTCGATTTCAGATACATTTATTTTATAGCCTTTCTTGAAATATAGCTGACTTTTTTTTCATAAGAGTGTCTTAGTTATATAATGCTCAAAAATATTTCCTTATGGGTTAGGAAGCTCTTTTTATGTTTCAGTAAGATTCCACCTGGGTAAACCTATTTCTCCTTATTTTGCCTTCAGTTGCTATTGAGGACAACTATGTCTTGTTCCTTTGAGATGTATGTTTATAAATTTTAGGGCTCAATTATTTTATTTATATATGCATAGGGACTGCCAAGAATTCTAACTTCCTAGAAAAAGCAGTATTATAGAGACAGAGCAGATCTGTGACTGCCTAGGGCTTAGGGTAGGAGCAGAGAACGACTGTAAAGGTCATGTGAAATTTCAAAAGGTTATAGAAGTGCTCTAAAACTGGACTGTGCTGATGGTTGCCCAGCTGCATAAATTTACTAAAAATCGCCAAACTGTATACTTGCAATGGGTAGATTTTATGGTATGTATTCCCTCTGCTGCATATAAATATATAAGATATATTTATATATACATATATATACACATATATATAGCATGAAATATATGAAAATATATGTTAAGCATGAATTCTACTGAAGAATGAGGTGCCATATAATTACCACATAATTACAAAATCTTAAATTAACTATGAATTCTGAAAAATAAGATGGCCTTTTTTTCCAGAAGATTTCAGCTGCATTTATGTAACCCTACACATTTTTAGAGATTATTCTGTTTTATGATTGTTTATAAACTATGCATTCAAAAGATAAAGCATTTCTGGGACAAGAGAACAAACTGTTCACAGGAGATTGATTTGTTGGAAAAGTTTAAAACCATTTAAAGATTACTTGTTTGCCATCAAAGAACAATTCATCTTTCCTTTCCTGGCTGTAAAATAGGAACTTTTTATTCTCCTGCTGTTCACTAAATATTTATGACTCTCTGCCTTCTAGGCATATGTGAGAATGGTTCAACCTGGCCTCAGTGTGGTTGGATAGTGTCATGTGACCAGTTCTGGCCAGTGATTTGTGAGCAGAAGTCATGCCTCTCAATTCTCTGCTGGGAATTTAATCTTGGTTGTGAAATCTGCTATAGATCTTTCCACTCTGAGATTGACATATATTACGAGATCCATAAATTAAATTATGTATATTTATATATACTTAATATATATTATATATCATATATTATATATATATAGAGAGAACACCAAACATTTGACAATGTTTGTTGATGTACAGAGCCTACCCTGAATGATCAAGGAGGCAAACATGTAGAAAGGGAGGTAGTTCAGTCTGGAGATTAACTGAAATGATCCATATAAGAGATGATGTTGTCCTAGTCAAGGTGGTAGAAGCAGAGGTGGTAAGAACTGGTCATATCTGGAATGTAATGTGAATGTAGCTGAGTTGATAAGATTGACTGCTGAGTTGGATATACCGAATGAGAGAAGAGAGGAGTCAAGGGTGAAGACAAAGTTTTGGTCATAGCAGTTGGAAGATTGGAATTGATCGTTACTATGATAGGGAAGATTGGTAAAGGAACGGGTTTAGAGTAGAATCTCGGGAGTTAGGTTTTAAACAATATTAATTTGAGATGCCTATTAGATGTTCAAGTAGAAATGCTCATTGGCAGCAACACACATAAGTTTGGAGTTGAAGAGTGAAGCCAGGGTTGGATATATGACCTTGTGAGTTATCAGACTAGTGATGGCATTTAGAACCATGGAACTAGATGAGATTACCCAGGAATGAATGAGATCAGAAACATAAATTCCAGAACTCAGACTTGAGGAAACCAATGTTTAGAGTGGCAGTTCTCAATCATTCTTTTTTCTTTCAGGACCCCTCTACACACTTAAAAATTATTAAACTTCTATGTATTGGCTTATATCATTGATATAACACACACACACACACACACACACATATATATATATGGCTCAGTTGGTTAAGTGTCTGCCTTCAGCTCAGGTCATGATCCCAGGGTCCTGGGCTTGAGCTCCACATCAGGCTCCCAGCTCAGCGAGGAGTCTGCTTCTCACTCTCCCTCTGCCCCTCCACTGACTCTCTCTCTCAAAAAACATATAAAATCTTTAAATATATATATATGTAAAATATACATATAATATATATAATGTATATATAAAATGTGAATTCTGATATTTGTTTCTACATTCCATATGTTGAGATATATATTGTTTGATTAAAATATATGAAGAAAACCCAACCTCACAGTGATCTGTAATTGAAAAAGGGAGAAATATTTGAAGATTTATTTATTTATGAGAGACAGGTGGGGGGAAGAGCAAAGGGAGAGGGAGAGAATCTCAAGTAGACTCCCCGCAGAGCCTGATGCAGGGCTCAATCCCACAACCCTGAGATCATGACCTGAGCAGAAATCAAGAGTCCAATGCTTAACCAACTGAGCCACCCAGGTGCCCCCAAAAGGGGAGAAATATTTGAGCAGGTAAGTTTTTAGGTAATTGTAGTTTCTTAAAAATTAGTAACAATGTGGAGTATGAAATCATATCTGTTACATTAAAATCTTTTGGTCTATCTTATCCTTTGAATGGAACTTTGAGCCATGTGTGATTTTTATAACATCAAGCATTGGGTCATTTGGAAAATACTGTCTTACTGAATTATGTCTACCACACCAACAAAATCACATTATTATTATCACCAACTTCATGAGAAAATTCTTTAACTACTGGAGCTCTCTCAAGCTTATGGTGGCAGTTACAAGTTTTTCAAAATTCTAAGTTTTACTGGAAAACTCAAATTTTGTCATTGGCAACAGATACTGTTTGAGTTTTCTTGAGGTACAGAATCTCTTTATTGATTCTTTTTTTGAGAAAATTTCTCTGGACAATCTTAAGTGAATACAAAGTCTCCTAGTACAGTTTAATATATGACAAGGCATTAGCAATTACTATCATTGTTTTTCATCATTAGTGCAAATGTCAAAAGAGTGAAAAGGCAGGTAATATTTTGCTATTATGAAAATATTTTTGAGCTTGAGGACTTTTGGAAGTGTCTCAGAGACTCCCTGATGTTAGAGGACCATACCTTTAGAATCACTGGCTTAGAAATTAGTTTCCAAAAGTCGTCCAGATATCATGAGTATAAATGGCACATTTGAAAAAAAGCTTAACAATCACACAGTCTTATTGTTGGGGAATTCAACTTTTTTTAAAATGTAAATGTGACTACATTCCTTTTAAAAAGTGGGAAGTTTCTGAATGTAGTAAATACTTTCATGGGATAGAAAAATGATCATATTCATGTAAATGAACTATCCACATAATGAAGTATATGAATTAAACACTTCATGTGGGTCTTATTCTGTCCTAAATGATGAATAAAAGGAAAAATTGGTCAAGTTAATTAACACTTTGTTAAAGAACAAAAAGAGCATAACGGTGGTTTTAGGAATGACTTGACACTGAGATAAAGCAATAAGTCATTAATTGGTTATCTTGTGAAGACTTTGGGGAGAGTCCTAACAAGGTTACCATGACTTTGGCAATGACCACAACTATACTGCACTTGGGAACTTTAAGGGAAGAAAAAAAAAACATATAAAGGAAGAAGGAGATAAGAAAATTGGATAGGTAATTATGCAAAGGTCTTAAGTAAGGGTCAGGTAGTTTTCAGAAGGTCAAAAGGCAAAGTGTGTAATCAAAATGGCTGAAATAATAGTTAACCCTAAATGTATTGTCGCTTTTCAAACTGACATCAAAGAAAATTTAGAAGGCTGATAATAGTTGTAAGAAGATAATTACCAGGATAGCCATAGACTATATTAAAGGTAGCTAGATAGCAATGCTAATTAAAAATGTATACAATCTAGGAATACAAATGCCACAAAATAAGAACACTAAAACAAATGCAAGAAGTTAAGAAAATCTAGAATCACTCATGATGACATCATTTAAGTATCCTGGGTGATGTCAATATGAATCTTTGTGGGTAGGTTTCTTAAACTGGCATTATTTTAAGTAAAATTTGTTAACCTTCTGAGATGACTATTCTTTCAGTATTAGTTGACTTTTGTAATTTTTTAAAAGATTTTATTTATTTTAGAGAGAGAAAGAGCATGAGCAGGGGGAGGGGCAGAGGGAGAGAGATGGGCAGACTCCGTGCTGAGTGCAGAGCCTGATGGGGGGCTCGATCCCATGACCCCGAGATCCTGACCTGAGCCCAAATCAGGAGCTGGACGCTTAACCAACTGAGCCACCCAGGTGCTCCTTATACTTTTTTAATAGTTGCCCAGTTCTGTGCTGTTACTACATAGAACACTGGAAACTATTTTTGTAATAATAATACCAGCATAAACTTGGAAAGTAGATTTTACTGTTTGAAGTTCTATAACGATGAGCTGAAAGCACTGTCATCATGTTTATTAAACCATAGTGCTACTCTTTTGAAAACCAATCATGTAAGAGCAAACATGCTTGGGGCACTTTAGTAATTAAAATCCCTTGGGACAGGGTCCAAAAGGAATGGTACACTCTGCCATCTGCTTCACAGAAAATCCAGGTGTCCTTCGGAGCACTGTTTTAATCTGCAGGAGGTAGAGAAGTTTTAGGATATAGGTACAACTACTGATAGTTTAGGTATGGGCTTATCCTAAAGTAGAGGAACGGACTAGTCCTTTTCAGCAATTACAAAATACATCACAGAAATCTAGATTTGGGAGGCTTTATAGAGCGGGACAATCAATTCTCTAAGGTTCCTGCAGATCTTAAATTGTAAACCTGGGTGCATATAAGGTAATAAAGATATTTGTTTTGTGTAACCTTCGTATGTGTATGTACGCCTCTCTATTGAAAGTTTCACATCCAATTCCATTTACGAATCAGTTGATATGTTTTTACTCTTCTCTTTGTTTAATTCCATCTCATGATAACATAATTTACATATTGATTTCATGCCATGATGAAATAACTTACATATCTATTCTCTTAAATGTCATTATTCTAAATTGCAAAAAGTTTAGAGAAAGGATAATGGAAAAAGAGTGTTCCTTGAACAACATTACTTTCATATTTTTAATGATGTTTTTTGATTCCCCCAATAAACTTTTGGAAAATATTTGTATCTAGCTACAAATCCCCTTCATTTCAGGAGTTGACTGGATTATAATCAATCCACTGTGGTTTTGTGTGTGTGTGTTGACAGTGTGGACACAATAAATTACTTTTCAACATATGAAATATTTTTATAATAAAATGTACTGAAAGTATTATTTCTCAGTAATACTGAGATATTTTGTCAAGCACTGCTTTCTATAGAAGACTATATCATTTATTCTAAAAATTGTAAAAGGCTTCTCTGAATTAAGTTAAAAAGAAAATATTGCTCTTATATATTTTAAAGACCCAACAATGAATAGAGACATACAAATTTAGGGTTAAAAATATGATGTAATCGTGTTTTCCCCCTAGTTTTTGAGTTACAACCCAATTTAAACTACCAAGAAAGCCCAGATACCTGGAAATAAAAAAAGAGACTAATAACAACAGCTTTCCCAATTGCTGATCCTCATTCTTTCTCCCCATTTGTCCCCAAAGATTCAAGACCATTGTTAAAGTAATATAATCTATATATTCTGTATTGTGATGCCCACTTCTGAGGATGAGGAACACAAGAATGTGTATCGCCCTGTATTCTGTGGAAAGACACGCTCCTTGGTTTTAGACATTGTGAGGGATAAGGAAAGTGTTTACAAAGTCCCTCAGGTAAAGATGTTGCAGTTCCTTCAGATACATAGGATTAAAAAAACTTTCTGAAAGTGAAAAAGGAAGTGAAAGAAACAGTGTTTCAAACTGGGGATACTTCTTCCCTCTGTAACATTTACAAATTACTTTTCATTGCCCTTTTGGATTAAGTAAAGCTGGTTCCCATAGAAACCGACTGTCTCTGATTACACAGTCTGTAACACACCAATACCTCAACTTCCAGGAAACAAGGGTGATGGCTCATGAGAGCTTAGGAACAAGTGGAAGGCTGTGGGGGAGCACAGCTGACTGGACAGGGGAAAATCACTGAGCTCTAATGTTGAATAAATGGTGCTTGAAAAGACTTACTTGGCATCAGAAAAATAATGTGAACACTTATCAAAGGACTTTACATAGTTATCACAGGCAAGGATGAGAACCTGTAATGTACAAAACATTTTAAGAACTAAAATTCCTCAGTCAGTTTTCGTGCCACCTTATTGATGGAGGCGGTACTATCCAGTGTTTATTGAATTCCGGAGTCCGCTCCCTTGGACCCAAAACCTGGATCTGCCACTCCGTAACTCTGTGTTCACCTGACACACCAATGCTTTCTAGGCTTTGGTTTTCTTATTTGTATAATGGGGTAAGGAGAACAGGTTCCTTGTAAATTTTTTAAGGGGATTAAATGCGTTTCTTCATGTCAGATGATACAGAACACTGTCTGCTGAATCATATTAAGGACTCCACATTTTACATAGTAAGAATTTGTCCCAAATCTATTTAAATCAGAAAGTAGTACATATTCTTAGGCTAAATTTGGAAAGTAGAAGAAAACAAACTGCCTCGTCTTTAATAACATGAATAATATTGGGGCATCTGCGAGGCTCAGTGGGTTGAGCATCTGACTCTTGATTTCAGCTCAGGTCTTGATCTCAAGGACGTGAGTTCAAGCCCTGATTTGGGCTCCATGCTGGGCATGGGGCCTACTTAAAAACGTATTAACAGCGCTTCATATATTTGAAATATTTCTACCCTTTCATGATGCATATTTGTTTTTATACATACATAGGTGTACTTTAATGATATAATTTGGTTTCCTACTTTTTCTCACTCTATAAAATATAAGGATTCCCTGTTATAAATATTCATATTTCGTAAGAGTCCATCATATTTAATGCCATTTATTGAATGAAACCTCTCCTTCGCCGCAATGTGCCATACTTTTAAAAATTATTAAATTTTATGGCTCTCAGTGTATTTGTGTGTGTGTACATTGGACTTTCTGTTTGATTTGACTCTGTAGTCTTGCAAGAAAATCTTACTATTTTAGAGACTACAGCTTTGGGGCCTTTATTAACATCTTATGTTAATATACTTTATCACTTTGATATTTATCAGCATAACAGCTATTCTCTTTTTTAATTCTAGGTGATTCAGAAACAAATTTATGTAAGTTCCACAAACAAAATTTCAAACATACAAAAAATACCATTATTGGAATTTTATTCCAATCAATGTGCATTCGTTTGTAAAGAAAAATATTGATTATATTGAGTATTGCCATCCAGAAACAACATATGTATCATTTATTAAAAGCTGTTTTCATTCCTCCCATAAGGATTTTAGTAGTGTTTTCATCTCTATTTATATCCTTATCATTTTTTATAAATGAAAAAATTAATAAATGTAATATGGGGAGGAGTTTGACTATGTTTATCTTATAACTGTGATCTTTTAAAATTTACATATGGTTTCTAATCAGTTATTTTTGGTGTATAGAACTGCTGATGCTTTTACATCTTTATCTTGTTTTCAGACACTGGACTTTCCAGGGAATTTTTTTATGTTTTTATTTTTATACATAATATTTTTCATTTTCTAATTAATATTTTCATTATTCTTCAAGACATATTTCAGTTCATGTTCCTATATATATATATATATATATATTTTTTTTTTTTTAAGACAATGTCAGTCACTTTTCCCAGCTGTCTGTAGATGTCTCTCTCTATTCAACAAGAAGGACTCATTTTTCTTAACTTTTTTGAGGCAGTGCTGGGCTGTTTGCTCTCATATCCATGACTCAACTTTTCCTGTGCTCTTCTGTTATATCACAAGTGGGCTGATCCCTCTCAGGATGGATTCCCATGCTTCGGTTGACTTCCGAACTCGGAGCATCTGGTGGGGTATTGGGAGTGGGGTCAAAAGAGAATTGGGGCACATATCTCTCCTCCTCTCTGCTTTCAATGATGATGTGACAGTGGTAATGTTTCATCTGTGACTCGAGCTCTTGCTTGGCAATTCCACCATGGCTCCAGCTTCCCCAGGGGAGGCATGGACCTCCTAGGCTCCACTAACATGACCTTCCTCTTCTATCCTTACAGTCTGGAAGTGACAGTCATTACTCACTTTGATAAGCAGTAGGTTGCCTCACTCTTCCTGTTTGCTCTTAGCTTTCCCATTCCCCAGCCTAGGCTCTCTCTATTTTTAATTCCCAAGTGCATTCTCTTTCATTCCCAACTGATCTACTCCTCCTCCCCCAATCTGCACTTGTGTTTTCTCTTAAATTATTGCAGAAAACAATGTTTCCCACCCAACTTCTACCTAAAAACAGGAGATTTCTTATAGTGACCTAAAAGGACTTTTACAACAGCCCTACTGTGTGCAACAGTGAGGAACCTTGTGAGGGACCTTGATAGAAGGGGTCCCAGTGTTGCAAGACTTTTTCTTGCAATATCAGCATCTTTCTCTAAGAGCATCTCCATACTGAGAAGACATAAGAATGTATAGAGCCGGATCTCAGATGATTTGACAGAACAATCTTACATTTTCTACAGAACTGAAAGGTTGTCACTTAAAAATGGGAGTGACCATGTATGCACTGGTAGATTCACTTTTGCCAATGCCATATTGTCTCCACAAGAGATTGTAAAATGGAAGGCATCATTCATTGGAGCATTTCTTTAATATTGCTTGCAACTGAAGACCTAGTCTATTAACCTTGTTATAAAAACCAATTTATTAAAATTGGGTGTACAAAGGATAGGCTATTCCAGATATTCAGAAGGAGGATTGTT
Organism: Leptonychotes weddellii; assembly: GCF_054177405.1. Lineage (NCBI taxonomy): Eukaryota > Metazoa > Chordata > Mammalia > Carnivora > Phocidae > Leptonychotes > Leptonychotes weddellii. The sequence goes on from NC_138373.1 coordinate 43,205,577, forward strand.
AAACTTCTGGGTGTATGGCTCATTCCATTGGCAAGATGGCCTCTCACGTACCAGACTACAAACTCCATAAGAGCAGAGGCACACTGTGATATTGGCTGCTGTCTCCCCAGCCCCCAGAATCCTGCCTTACACATAACAGATACTCAACAGGTATCTGTTGTATAAAAGTGAATGAATGAATGAATGAATGAATGAGTTGGTTTGAAAAACCAACTATGAAAATTACCTCATGATTTGGTGCTAGGGGAGGTCTGGAGGGGGCTCTCTGGTTCACAGTCTGGGTATTATCTTTCTTCACCTTCTCATATTTATAAGGAGCGTTCAACTTAGAGGGATGGTCACTAGGCTCTTGGGGGTGAACACTTTGTAGTGTATACACGTGTCAAATTATAATGCTGCACACCCAGGTTCCCTGAGAGTGAGAGAAAAAAAAAAATGCTAGTAGGCAGAGTTTTTCCACCTTTTTTTTCTTCTGAATTCTGAATATCTCCTTCCCTTCCCACTTTCTTAAGAAACTCCAGAGCCAGTTAAAGAATGAACTCCTGATAAACTGACTAATTTTCAAAAAGTGTGTACCACCTTTCCAGTGACTGAAGTCAACATTAAAAGTTTATGACAATACAAGTTTATAACCATTCCTTGTTGATTTGTGTGCAGCAAGGCTTGGGTGGATCTAAAACAACCCGGTTATGACATCTTGGTTCTTTGCTTTCTGTTTGCTTGTTTGTTTTCTTATTTTTGGTTTTTAATAGCATAGTCTTTTTGACTGGGACTTTTGCACTGGAATATTGCCTTGGCAACTGAGTAGAAGATAGGCTGGTACCTCAAGGCACAGTTCCTATAATTGCCCTCTCTGTTCTCCCTCACTGGAGGGAACAGAGAGGTCCGCTCTGGTTCCCTTTCCAGTCATCTCTTTGGTGATCAGTTGGGACTTACTGTTGTCCTACCAATGTCTAACCAGGCAACAGGAAAGGACAGTGAATCCAGCACATTGCAATATTTGGCTATCAACAGAGGACACTGAGTTTCCTCATCCATAAAACAGAGTTAATTAAACCTGTACCCTTCCTAATCATAGGGGTCCATTTTGAATTAACAGAATCATATTTTAAAAACACATTGGGCTTCATAAAGAAAGGACCTGCATACACACAAGCTATTATGATTATTAGTGGGTTGATTTATTACCAAAACCACACCTGCCTTGCTATAAACAACCCGCCTGCTTTCTTTGTACAGTCCTGGCTTTCTCACTGGCCTCTGCGTTGCTGAGCTTTGGTGCTGCAGAGTTGTGGAACATATTCTGAGGATGCCACATGATGCTGCAGGCAATTTCATAGAAAAACAAGAAAGAGTGATTTTTATACTGGATGTGTTTCAGCTGTCCGATTCAAAATAAATTATGCTCTTGTGCATGCTTTCTTCACTTCTGGCCGAAGCTGCTTTTACTATACATTAATGAACTATTTTTGAAAAGAAATTCGTTTCATGGTTAAGATAATACTGTCCAACCCTTTGTGGTCTATTTTTCTCCTTTAAAAAGCATTTGTTACCACCTTTTAGATGATAGGTTTAATAATACATACTAGAATGAAGCTGAAGATGGACTAACTTTTGTGAATTGGTAAAAGCAGGGTAATTAATAATAATGCTTCCATGAAAATATATATTGTGTATATGAAGGCTTTTTCGGCATCACCAAAATTTGCTAGCAAATTTCTTCCATAAATTAAATTCATTATCAAAAATACTTAGTGAGCCAGCCTTTAAAATTCCCATTAAATTTTTTTTTGAGCAACTTTAATTAAAATCTTCTGAATTCTTAGTGTGTTTCTCTTTCAATTTATGGAGAAAATACTTTAGACTAAACCCTCAGGATTACAAGCCTATAACAACCACTTTTAATCATAGGACTTGAGATATCTGTCACAGTTTTAAAGCCATCTCATCTTTAATACGTTTTGAACTGACAAAAAATGGAAATGGTTCCAATGAGGAAAACAATATTTCATAGAAACTATGACTTATTCTTCTTCCCAATAGTGTTAATCAGATTTCATTTATTTTTATAGCATGCCCAGCATTAGCATTATCCTCAAGACACGGTCCCCTTTCTATTTGTCCTTGGATAAGTTATCTGCTGTATTTGAATAACTTTCTTCCTCAAGATAAATGTTTCCTGATAAAACAATATTATTAACCTGTAGCAATTGCGATGTGAAATAAATGCAGTTGTCAAGTCAACTTTGAAGAGGGGGTAGAAATGTGACAGATTAAAAAACTGCAGTATTGTTTTCTGCCTCTCTTGAGTTCATTTTTCTTCCTGGCTATCGTGTATGATTGAACGGTAGAGAAGGCATCTGCAAGGAAGAGCCAATGACAAAAGATGGATTAGCACCACGCATGGACTCTGGTGCTTTGAGGGCACCAATAATACTGCACCCTGAGTCATCCTGGTCACTTCACTTCAGCTCAGAATTTAATTCGAGAGAGGCCAAGGGTTTCTTTCTCAACAGAAGGAGGTAAAAGCATTTTTAATGCGGTTCTAGTGCTCCTTCTCAAATTAAATTGTACTCTGCAACCAGACCTTCCTGAGTAACCACCAGAAGTCATCTCTAAATGCCTTTAAGTGAGGGAGTGCACCCTTCTTGCTTCCTAGACATCTACCTAGATGCCCATCTTATCACAGCCCTGTGTGATTGTCAAGAGCGGATTATGTGCCACAGACCGTGCTAACGCGCCAAATTCTCACCAGAAACACCCAAGATAGGTACTAATAGCCCCTGCAGTCTGCAAATGAAGAAACTGATGTGTGGAGAGCTTAAGTAGCTTGCCCGTGGTCACGCCACCTGGTAAGCAGGGTTCAATCTTCAGACTGACTAGTTCTAATTAGGTCTAAGTCTTTGACTATTAGCCATGGTGTAATTAGCTTGTCTAGGTGTCCACCTTCACCAGGCTGTGAACTCCTAGAAGAGAAGGATCATCCATTATTTGGTTTTTGTTTTTGTATTTTCACCTTCAGCCTAGAAAGGTGGGGTGGCAAAGGCATGGCAAAGTACCCGGTTGCCACTTCTAGTGAAGCTGGGCTCCTTACGGAAGGAGGCAGCTCTAACATAGAAGAAGTGTGAGGGGGTGGGGGGTGCAGGAACAGGACCTAAGCCACGGTGGAGGGAGGCTCCCTGGGCTTGGGGAGTTCTTTCTGTTATTCAGAGCACGCCAAAGGAATGGTTAAGTTAGCTCGCAAGGTGTCAGCAGCAATGCCCTACTTATGTAAGTATTCTGACTTTGCTTGATTAAGGAGGCAATGATTTCAAAGAAGAAAATGGGTGGAACCAAAAAAGAACAAAAGAGAGAAAAAGCCAAGTTCGTGCATGCATTAGCAATACCGCATTGTAATCTATTAACATGTTGCACAACCTAAAAACATGTCCGTGTGTTGGAGTCCTTTTTATTAACTGGATGCAACATAGATTATGTAGCAGTAGAAGAGTGGTGTTACTGGGACTATCATACTTCACACTACTTTTTGGGCTACTTCAGTATTAACACATGAAATATACATAATTCCACCATTATTAAAAATACTCCCGTTTCCTATTAAATAAAACTGCTCCAGAAAGAGAGAGACCACTCAAAGACAAACCACAAAACTATCTACACAGGAAAAACGTTTATGTGACCTAGGACACAGATAGGGAGATTGGGGTCAATGAGTTGTAAGAAATAATTCTGCCCTTACTTACTGGTGCTCATAAACTAGACACTTCAAAGTTCCGATGCATCACAATTCCACAGTGTGATTGACCTAAAGAAAACTGACCAAGGGGGAAGTTGGGTAGGTGTCATCGGCTTCCCTTTCCAGAACTTTATGGTTATATATTTCTCTCTTCTAAACCCTCTCCATGACCCCTCTCTCTCTTTAGAAGACAGAAGTCCCTGGGCTAGAAACATTAACATTGAGAACAGTGGGAGGTCTTGGTTATGAAATTCTACACACAGTTCTAATATTGTGTTGTATCTTATTTAACATGTATTCACCTCTGACATCATCAGATATAGATCTCCATTTTATCTCCATTAAGTACATATACTTCCAAATAAAGGATAAGGACAAATAAAAGGCTCCAGTAGATGTTTCTAGCTCTTAGAGGATACTATTTGTATATTTTTTTTCTTTTCCTGGAGAATCCATAGTATATACTCCTTGCAGGACAGAAAGTATAGTTCACATTAAAATTAATGCTCACTGTAGAATTAGTGAAATGCTGCATTCAGCCCTAGATCTTCACACCTGTGATCTAGCATTGCCTATCATGATCCTGCCTTACTTCATGCATCGTTTTCAGGTTTCCTTTCCTTGCACTTAATACCTTTGCTCAATTTAATTCATTTACCTGTTCCTCACATCAAAAGAGAGAAATTACCTGGCAAACAAGAAAAATCTCAACTAAGTCTCCCGTTCAAAAGCCCACTTCCATTTCGGTGCTATGGCTTGGAAAATGCCCCCAAAGGGTTGGGGGTCAATTTGTAATTGTCTGAATGTTTTTTAGAGCCTTGGATGACCATTACTGAAATATGGGTTCCGACCTGTCTCAGGGATTTGAGTAACCCCTATACTCTTGCTCTTAAATGCTTGGAAGGACCTTGTCTCCAAACATCAACCTAGGGGTGGAGTCATTTGAAGAATTACTGGATTATCTTCCAATACAAAATTGAGCCTTCTCGTTGACCTACAGGGTAGGCACACACAAACTCCAAGCCTTTTCTAAATTACAAATGAGAAGTATAGCTACGGCTGATAGTCTGAGTAGGTCTGAATCCTACATGACTTGGGGGGAAGGTAACTGCTTCCTTGGAACAGAAGTTGAAAGTTAAAATCACCACAGCTCTTGGTGTGAGGGTTTTGATGTAAGAAACTGGCAACAAAAAACAGCTGAAGAAACTCCAGCAAGAGCCTTGCTTGGCTCCTAATGAGAGGAGCAGACCCCATGATCATGCTTTCTACTTTCTGTCCTCCTCTCGACATCTCCTTTGGCTTCCTGTACGTGTTTATATTGTCATTAACAGGTACATCTTGCCTGCGCTTTAATTCTGTCCATTCTGACTTTGATCATATTGACCCCTTGTGAATTCCATAGGATCCCATTAGTCACTTCAGACTTTCGTATTTTAAAACATTATTAGTTTTGTTAAATATTATTGCATATGTAATTTTTATTTAAATATTTAGATTGAAATATTATTTTAATTTAATATTATTTAAATTTTACATATTTATATAAATATTATTTTAATTTAAATATTATTAAATATTAGTTTGGCAGTTTCCTATACTGACAACATGTTTCTCTAAGTGGGGAGCTATGGTAAGAGTACAGTTTCCTCCTGCGTAGTGTCATCCAAGCTGAAAACTGTGTGGTACCTGAGATTAATAGCAGCATTTACACAAAACGTGTGTTAAAATTTTCAAACACCTGGGCAGGTACTCCGTTTCCCCGATAGTCTCCTAACTCTCCAAATTATGCATAAAACATCTGCATGTGCTTGCTTCCTGTTTGTGGACTTCTTTATTTTTTGCATACATTTTTCCAGTGAACTAAGGATTGGGGCAAGAGGTTCTGCTATTACTTCTTACAAGTAAGCAGAACTTACAAGTAATAACATCTATTACGTCGTACAAACACTAAATAGTTTTCATTACATAACATCGGAACTCTTTTTTTGTAATTTTGTACATGCTACGAGTGGCAGCATTTTTATCTTAGCTCCTTATATTATGCCTAGCCCACAATAAGTGCCCATAATCATTAAATAATCACGCCTAGGAGTGACCTCCTAAAATAGTTGTGTAACAGTGGATTTTTAAACCATCCCATCAGCAGATGCCACAAAATATAAGCAACTGTATCTCCAACACACTGTCCATTTGTGAGCGTGTGTGTGTGTGTGATAGCATACATATATCACTTATTTCAAATATATGGTATCATATATCTATATCTATATCTATATCATTGAACATCCAAATTTAGGGAAATATATTTTACACATAATTATGATAATAATAATAATGAAAGATAATAAAAATGGCATACCAAATGTCAAAGATACATTGGGATGGGGCGCCTGGGTGGCTCAGTTGGTTGAGAATCTGACTCTTGGTTTCGCCTCAGGTCATGATCTCAGGGTCCTGGGATCGAGCCCCGTGTTGGGCTCCGTGCTCAGCGGGGAGTCTCTGAGATTCTCTCCCTCTCCCTCTGCCCTCTTCCCCTGCTCTCTCTCTCTAAAATAAATAAATAAATCTTTTAAAAATAAATAAGTAAATAAATAAATAAATTGGGGATAAAAATGGTGTTACTCCTAATTTTTGTGATTTTATGTGACTATGTTTTACATATAATACATGTATATATCACTTAATTCAAATATATATTACATATATGTCTCAATGAGCACAAAAATTTAGGGAGATATATCTTAGACCCAAAAATTATGATAATGAAAGATATAGCAAATGATAAAAATAAATTGGCTTAAAATTATGGCTCTTGGCTCAGAGCAATATATAGCATGAAAAATAGAAGTGGTTATAAGAAATTACTAATCAACTGAAAGAATTATCTACTAGAGTTTTGTTTTGGTTCAGTTTGCTTTAATGACTACTTGGCACAGACTCTTCTTTAGGGCAAATTTTCTTTGATATGCTTCTGAAATAACTTTGAATCTAGTCCAACCCTCTACTAAAATAAACCAAAGTAAGAAGGAGTACATAGGATATAAGTTCTCAAATGGATTTTGCCGTCTTGAAAGTAAGAAGCCAATAAACTCACTTGGAATACCCTTGATAGGCCTAAAAATAGTTTACTTTTAAGTTAATCTTTGCAGTTAGATAGCTCAGCTAAAATTAAATTTTTTATTTCCAAATTCATAGGAGGCTGAATTGGTTGACTTGGTGACTGGTGATTTATACCTTTGGATTTTTTTTTTTTTTTTTTAAGTATCATACAAGTTGACTTCTTTTTTTGCTTGTCCTTACTCTCCTTCATGGTACCTTCAATTAATTCTAGAATTTGCTTACAAATGCGGAATAGGTGATATCCCCATATATACCTTCATTCATGTTATTAATAGATAATCCACTTTACCACTGCCCTGAATAGATCCTCTCATTCTAGTAGGTGAAAGGTTGGTTTATTTCATCACAGAGGAACAAACTTTGGAACAATCCTCCCTTTTACATGTAAGAGAATTGTACAGGAATTTAAGGAATTGCATGAGCAATGTCAGGGAGGTGCAGCTAACTTATGTTCAAATAAAGGGGATCTTTCAGAGGTCTGCCAAGGAAGTGTGTTCAATAGGATTCCCTATTCACATGGCTTTTCACAGTTGTCATGTCCTGGTAGTGCTAAAACAGGCCTGGTTTCCCATCCAGCAGCTTGTGAACAGTTTGTTCTTTTTAGTGAAACAACAAAAGAGATATGAGGAAAGAAGAATAAAGCTAATGTGTCTCCCCGCAGATCAGATTATTTGAGTAAGAATTTAAATGTGTACATGGGGTGCCTGGGTGGCTCAGTCGGTTAAGCGTCCGCCTTCGGCTCAGGTCATGATCCCAGGGTCCTGGGATCGAGCCCCGCATCGGGCTCCCTGCTCCGCGGGAAGCCTGCTTCTCCCTCTCCCACTCCCCCTGCTTGTGTTCCCTCTCTCGCTGTCTCTCTCTCTGTCAAATAAATAAAATCTTTATAAATAAATAAATAAATAAATAAATAAATAAATGTGTACTTACAGGGCAAACATATATTCTTTCCCCTTCTTTTTCTTTTTGAATATTTTTATTATGTAATTATTTGAAAATACTGAAAAATGTTTCCACCCGGAGGTAATCAGTCAAGGGTAGAAACCCCAGCTTTCTGGTTAACATTCTTGAAGCACTGTATTATGTGCTGTTGGTGATCTTGTGTTTCTCCCACTTCTGCTGTAGACCAAGGAAAAGACCGCCTTCTGCTGGTTTCAGGTTTGCTCCCTTACTGTGTCAGCTGCTTGTGAACTGGCCTTTTGGGTTTAATTGGACAGACATTACTCACTAATATACTGGTTTTCAAACTAACCACATTCATGAGTCACAGTAAACATTTTGGTTACTTAACTAAATAAATAGAGCTAAATGAGCTGAATGAATGAGCTTCTATAACTGGAATGTTTCTTGTCTTTTATTCTCTCTTCTCTCTCTCTCTCTCATTCCCTTTTTCTATTTGACTAATGGCAGGATAGAGCCATATGATAGTTAAGTAGGATTTAATTACTCTGGGATATTTTTCAGATTATTTGCATAAGAATTTAAATGTGTTTTCAGGGTAGTTTATCTAAATCAACCAATCTCTCTGATATAAAAAAATATGCAGAAAGTCTCCAGAGATTAGCTTTTCTTACAACCACTATCATGAGTCTTATTGAGCATGGGCTTTTATGAGAATTCAGAATCTAAGTGCTTTTTCTTTAGGTCAAATCACCGCAAAAAACAGACTTTAGTGTGGTATTTCCCTTTTATAGTTCTCATTAAACCTTGACTTCCTCTCATTAACCTTATAGGATAACAAAATGTACAATTGTCAAAAACAAATGAAATAAGCTGTTTTGAACCTCAGATAAGATTGAATTGGGTCACTAATTCTGAATTGAATGAAGTCTATTTTTGTTCCATTAAACAGAAGCCTGTTTGAGTTTCTTGTTCCTGAGAATTCCTCCCAAATCTCCTGTCCCACACCCGTCATGTCCCCATAGCCATAGGTTACCAATGTTCAGACATATGTCATGAACGAGTAGTTGGCAGACATTGACAAAGCAATGGTGTTTTTTTGGCTTCTGGCTTTTGTTTTCCCCTTACCAATAAAAAGGCAGAGGGTCCCCACTCTGCAAATAAGTAGGGCTTTAGAGACCATACTACATTTCCTGAAGAATGTGCAATAAAAATAAAGAAAGAAATATAGATAGGGTTGGAGAGAGCCTAATCTCCCCCTTTACATTCACAATTTCTGGATGAGACAACCACTGCCCTCTATGGAGCATGAAGTATGTGAAATTACTACCAAGATTATTAACTGTATCCTGAAGATAGATCGTGGTACTACCCTCTTTTAAATGTATGTGCTTTGTGATCAGTGGAGTAGGAATAATTACACTGAAATATGTAAATGAGCTGGTTCTGGTTTTTGCTGGGTCGTGGATGCAACTGTCTATTTTCCATGGTTAAAGGTCCCTCTTGAGACTAAAAGATGTACTGGTACAGTGAAACCCAGGTACCATGTTGCAAGGGACACTTGTCTGTAGTGAAATGCAAAGTGACTCCATTTGACAGGGTATATGCCTTGTCAGATCACATGACAGCAAAACCAGCACAACAATTTCCCCCAGAAAAGGTGCTCTTTATTAACACCACCAGGCAGCAGACAAACTGTCACCAACAGAGTCATTAGAATGCCCCAGACAGAGTATCCTGATAACTCTGTTTTATTCCATTGGAGACACTCTGTGCCACTTCATGATTGAGTGTCTCCCTTGAGTTTAGAAAAGAACTTAGTTCATATTACCACTGTAAACTCAATACCTGGACATATCACCTCACACCAACCGTAGAAAATGCAAATGACAACACTTTGCGCTTTATACAGAAGGTTCCAAGAAAGACTGTCAAAGTGGTTTGTAAACGAGTACTGTCTATTCTGAGGGTAAACAAAGGCACCAGCGTAGTTAGATAATGGTGTCTTTTAGTCAACAGGCCAATTGATCGGAAGAAGGAGACAAGAAAAATAAAAGCGTCTAAGTGTGGTAGTATGACAAACTGGTGTTATCTTTACAAAAGTATTCTGAAAAAAAATTTAAAAAAAAATGTGAAAACCTGATTTCTAATGTAGCAGAGAAGGTGTCATTTTCTCTAAAATGACTGATTCACTTCCAAAAAGTGTTAGAGTGCCGAACACCAAACTCTTTGGGTGCGACCTGAGTCCAATATTCAATTTCTATCCAATTTATGTTCAAGTTGGGACTCTCACTGAATATACAACCTACTATGCTGGGATGGTGCACTGGACTTCCTTATACCTTTTGTCAAATCAGAGCCCCTCTGTTGAGGAATTTCCACTGCCAGTAAAATGGTGGCTTATAAACTGTCCCATCCTCCCACGATCGTGTGGCAGTGTTCTCTAAGAAATTATTCTTCATTCGGCGAGCACATAACTGATGCAAGATGGAACAAAGTGGACTAACAGCGATATTTAGAGATTAGTAACAGCAACAATAAAATTGTTTAGGAATAATTTCCTCATGTTTCTGTTGTCCTAGGAATTGGGGATTTGTTTATTTAAATGAGTGTCATGAAAAAATTTTTAAAAGAAACAAAAAAACCCCAGTGAGCTTGATACATATGTTAGAAGAAGAACCCCTGCAGACTTTTAAGCCCGAGAAAAGTAGTTAAGAAACGACTATGCTGGCCCCAAAATGGAACGGTCATGAATTCCACTCTCAAAGGCTAGCAGTCAATCTATAGTCATATATCACTTATTACCCTTGGATTAGGACAAGATTTTGTTCTTGCTTTCCTCTGTTATCATCAGTGTAATTTCTCTTTAATGGGATTTATTTCCCCTTGGGCCCCAGATTTTAATTCTGAAGTTCTTCCTTACTCCTTTTTCAGTTCTTATACTTACTGAGTCACATGGTTTTGTTATAAAATAAAAGGTCTGTTGGCTTTCCCAGGAAAGTGATAATATGGGGATCAGAATCTTGTTATCAAAATAATCTCCTTTTCCATTCAATGTCTTTCCCCAAAGGGAAAAATACATTTAATATTTTGACCTGCAGTCTTCACATACTCCTTTTGCTATGGTAGGTAGGACAGGGATTCGGGTAATTCTCTGTGTCTTAGCAGAAAGAATGTGAAACAAGCAATTGCTTTAAGTGAATGATAATCTTAGTGTCTCAAAATCCTGGATGCCAGGTCACTATCCCTCTGAGGAAGATGGCAGGGATTCTTTACAAATGTGGCACTTTTCTTTAGAAATGATGGATTTACACATCTCCCTATTGTGAAGCATGAAAGACAAAATTTGAGTGAGTGATTGAGAGAGAGAGAGAGAGAGGCTTATGCTCCTTGAGCTGAACAATTAGAGTTACAGTGTCTGCACACATTAGGGTCAGCAGAGAAGCTTTATCTAAGTTCAGTCTTAACAAAATCATCAGGGAGAAGTGAGTAAATAATTTTTATAAATAATGATGGATAATGATGAAAAACAATTTTTTTATACTATAGATCAAATGGAGAAGATAAAGCCCAGATTAGACATTTTGGACTAAAAGAGATACCATCCCCTCAGGCTAGATATTTTGAAGGTAAGTCTAGTCTCTATATAATAAACATGGTATTTAGTGATTTTCCTATTAACTTTTCTAAATGCTTTAGAGAAAAGATTCATTAAGGGGATCTTTTCTGGGGGTAAGACATTAAACAAAAAAATGAGATGGCAAAAGACAAAGGATTTTTCACCTCCAATTCCCTTAGTAATAAATTAGCTAGACGGATTTATGAAATGATGATAACTGCATGCACATTTCATTGACTATGCTGAATATATGGACTAACTAGCTTCAGAAGTGAAGTGACTATAAAGAAAAAAGTCCACCATCGATGAGAGTTGTGGTCAAGGGAGTGCTTAGATTTGATTAACAATTTTCTGCCAGAAGGGATTTTCTCTCATTTGAAGAGATCTAGGTAAACTGTTACTGTTGCTTTGCCTTTTTGTAACTTTTAACCTAGGATTTGTGATTTTAATCAGAGCCACAGTGGTGTTATTAATGATAATAAGCACAGAATTTTATTTACAGAATCATAGTAATAATGCTGTTTGTAGCATTCACCAAAATCCTTATGTATAATGTCATTTAATTCCCATAACAACTTGGGAGGTAAAAATCATTATTAATTTTTTATAGATGAAAAGGAGACAAAGGCTCAAGGAAGTTAAGTAATATCTGTCATTTCAAATCTAGGTATGCCTTGTGCTAAACTGTCAAATTATCTTCTTTCATCTTTTTTATTTTCCTTTCACCTAGAAGTGTATAAAATAGCTCTTCATTTGTAATTTTGTCAACTGAAACCTGCTTTAAATGAACCTGAGGCTGTACTGGGGTAGGGCTGTGACCTTAAGCTGGTTAATAGAAGGGAGAGGAGGAGAGAGTCAAAGGCACAAGAAGACAGTTTAGGAATGCATGCAACCATTGCCAGACAATGGCCAGAGCCCTGGTGTAGAATTTCCTAACTTTATTTGCAGTATTTTCAGGAAAATACTCTACTTGAGTCAACAGCTCCAGAATCTCATCTGCGAAAAGTGGATAGCTATGTGTTGATGGAATATTTAGAGACTATTAAGACTCAAAACAAAAGAATTCTAGCTCCCTGACAGCTGTGCGAATGACATTTAGGAGTTAGCTACTCCTAACATTTAAAACACATAATTCTCGTAGGACGTTGTTTTTAGTATTTTACATTTGTAGCATTTTGTGTCAATACGATTTAAAAGTCACTTTACCTACCTAATACCTAATAATATACAACATCTTCCATTTATATTTGAGAGCTAGTTTTGGATTAAAAATGGAAAATAATTGCCTTTACCTACTCATACTTTGGTAGAATGGTAACGTGCCACCATGCATTTTGATCTTGAAAAGTGCTGTATTTGGATTTACATGGCTTTAGGCTTCATGTTAATCACCACATCCTCTTTACATCTAAAAATAGCTCCTGTCTTTCCAAATGGGTACCAAACTCTCTGATTTCTTAGAATTTGTTTTTCCCCCTTCGTACATTTGAAGCCGCCCACCCATTTTTGGTCTCTTCAGGGCTCCACGGTGGTGTTCTGCAGAAATGTTCATTCACCTTCCCTAAGCACCAAAGTTCCATCACTGCCACCACGGAATGGCTTTGATGTGCACGCGAGTAAGAGGGCAAAAGAACCCAAGTCAGAAGAGGTTTGAATGTGTGGGGGATGACATTAATTTGCACTTTGAATAATCTTCTCAGGATATGTATACAGGATGTCAGCATAACTGCTTCAAAAGTTGGGGAAAAAACCCTGCAGTCAATCGACGTATTGGTCTACACAGTTTTACACCACTGATGGGTATTTTTGCTCCATTTATTACTGCTCTGTGCAATTAAAAAAGACCAGTCAGCTTGAGTGTGGGCCTCCGACCCTCCCATAGATCTTGCCATGGACACAATGAAATAGTGTGCTCATAATGAAAAGTAGTGACCATTCACAAACACTCTGATATTTGTTTTTATTTCTTAATATAGTTGGTTTCCCTAAAATAAATAGTTTGGGGGCTAATTCTAATGACATTCTTATTTCAATAACTTTTGGTTTGAATTACAGTGTTTGTTTAAAACTTATTTCAGATTGAACAATCTATTAATTTTGGTCAAGTAAATCTACCTGCACCGAAAGAGCTGAAATCATTAACACTGGCACTCTCAAACCATTTAGAAAGGAAATAATTTTTATTTATTTTTATTTATTTATTTATTTATTTATTTATTTATTTATTTATTTAAAAGATTTTATTTATTTATTTGACAGAGAGAGATAGTGAGAGCAGGAACACAAGCAGGGGGAGTGGGAGAGGGAGAAGCAGGCTTCCCGCGGAGCAGGGAGCCCGATGCAGGGCTCGATCCCAGGACCCTGGGATAATGACCTGAGCCGAAGGCAGACACTTAAGGACTGAGCCACCCAGGCGCCCCTAGAAAGGAAATAATTTTTAGAAAATGTTTGGTTTTCTTCTATTATAAATGCAAGTGAGCTATGAGATTGATCCCAAGAATTTTACAAATACAGCAAATTCAGAGTTTTGACTTTAATTCTCTTGGTTTAGAGAAGGCCAAAATATAGCTATTAACATGTCTGCTTACTTTTTTAAATTTGTAGCACAATTTTCTACCATTACACCTTGGACCTAGCTCATTTGATAACCTAATGACAGCCTTGTCTCTCACATCCATTGGTAAGAATGGGAGAGAGAATCTGATATGAGTTTAAAATGTGCTGCCGATGCAATTATTTAAGGTGAGGTCACATACTTGGTGGAATAGGGTGGACCCTTAGCCCAATATGACCAGTGTACTCCTAAGAAGGAGAAATTTGGACACAGACATGCTCATAAGGAGAACATCATGTGAAGGTGAAGTCAGAGATCAGGGTGATGCTTCTACAAGAGTTGCCGGTAATGGCTGGCAAATGACCAGCAACTAGGGGAAGAGGCATGGAAAAGATTCTCCCTCACAGCTCTCAGAAGGAATAGATCCTAGTCTCGGACTTCCTATCTCCCAGACCATGAGATAATAAACTTCTGCTGTTTAAGCCATCAAGTTGGTGATACTTTGTCATGGCAGCTTTAGAAAATGAATGCAGGATGCAAATGAGGAGACCCACTCTCTTCCCTTTCAGAAAGAAAGTCTTACTGGGACGCCTGGGTGGATCAGTTGGTTAAGCGTCTGCCTTCAGCTCAGGTCATGATCCCAGGGTCCTGGGATTGAGTCCCACATCGGGCTCCCTGCTCAGCGGGGAGCCTGCTTTTTCCTCTGCCAGCTGCTCACTCTCTCGCTCTCTCTGACAAATAAAAAAATAAAATCTTCAAAAAAGAGAAAGAAAATCTTTATGTATCCCACATAGTTATTGTTGGCCCCTTCCTTTTATATTGCAAAATCATACATGTGTATGTGTGTATGAGAGAGAGAGGGAGAGAGAGAGAAAGAGAATAAGATGGACTAGTATAATATGTGTCATCCTCAGACTTTGCTTATGCCTCAGGCATTCTGATTTGTACAGGAAGTGGACCATCAATAATAACACATCACAGTTTTGCACATCTGCTCTTGTCTTTTTGGTCCCAAAGTGTCATCAGTAGTCAAAGTAGTCCTAGTCAATCATGCAGTATTAGGAATGTCATCCATACCTCCACATAGGTGTTAAGCCTCCTCATTTGAAAAGAGCCAATTATAATAATAGTATCCACTTTATTATATATGTTTTATTTCATATAAAAACTTCTTTGATATGAAAGTTAGGTGATGAAGTATTTGCTTTAGTATGGTGACTAAATGTATGACAGATCTCCAATATTATCATTAAAGTTTTATTACTTTCAGTAAATTGTGTGCTGCATATATTTTCAATAAGTTACCTTTAAAAATCTTGTATCAAATGGACCAAAACCTAATTAATCTCTCCTTAGTCTCCTAAAGGATAAGATCTGTTGAGTGATTTGGGGAACAAGAATCAGTTCAAAGAATCAACTGATACTTGGAAAGGAAAAATCATCTTTTTGTTCCTTTGTGTCTTCATTATTTTTCGTTATACTTCTTATTTAGAGGTAATTATAAATTCACGGAGTTAGAAGAGATACTATAGAGAGCTCGCATGTACCCTTTATCTATTTCCTGCCCGATGGTAACTTCTCCCAAAACTATGGCACAATATCACAACCAGCATATGACAGTCAAGGTACAGAATGTTTCCATCAGGGCAAGGATCCCTCACCATGCCCTGTTTGTGACATCTACTTCCCTCTCATTCCTAACACACCCTTTTAGCCCATGGCAACCACTAACCTTTTCTCCATTTCTATAATTTTCTTACTTCAGGAATGCTATATAAATGGAGTCATATAGTATGTAACCTTTGGAAATTGGCTTTATTCACTCAGCATAACATTCTAGAGATTCATTCAGGTTGTTGTGCAATCAATAGGTATTTCTTTTTATTGTTGAGTAGTGATCCATGGTAGGTCATAGCATGCTTTTTGTTTGTTTGTCTTAACCATTCACACATGGAGGGACTTTGGGTTATTTTCATTTTGGGGCAATTATAAATAAAGGTACCAGGAAGCAAAGTTTTCAGTTCCCTGGAAAAAAGTGTTGACGGGCACAATCACTGGGTCATATGAGAGCTGTATGTTTAACTGTTCAAAAAACTGCCATACTATTAGCTATTAGGGAAATGCAAATTAAAAGCACAGTGAGATATCATTACACATCTATCAGAATGACTACAATAGGGATGGCACCAAATGTGGAGGGGAGGCAGAGGACCTGTATCACTCAAATATTGCCGATGGGGAAACAGTTTGAAAAGTTATCTTTTATCTACATTTCCTGCAGTCATTTGTTCTCCATCTAAATTGACCTCTTGAATACCACTTGGAATCTACTTGGGTAACGCAGCTGTGATGAAAGATCGTATCAGGGTTAAGGACAATGGCCTCCAGTCAATCCTCATTATTTATTGATTCCAGATTCACAAATTTGCCTACTCACTGCTAATCATTTGTAACCCCAAATCAATACTCATAGCACTCTCATGGTCATTCATGGACATGTGCAAAACAGCAAAAATTTTGAGTTCCTGGATGTGCATGTTTCCAACTGAGGCTGAAGAAGGTGACATTCTGCCCTTCTTGTTTCAGCTCTTATATTGTAAACAAGTGTCCTTTGTGGGGTCTGTTTGTGTCACATTTTTTCTTGCTTTCATGTCTTTTGTTGGCAATTTTGCTGTTTAAAATGGACCCCAAGTATAGAGCTGAAGTGCTATCCAGTTCCGAAGTGCAAGGAGGCTCTAATGAGCCTTACAGAGAAAATACATGTTAGATAAGCTTCATTCAGGCATGAATTACAGTGCTGTGGGCTGTGAGTTCAATGTTAATGAATCAATAATATATTTTGAGATGTCTTTAAACAGAGACACACATAAAATGAGGTTATGCATTGATTGGTTGATAAAAATATATGACTAGAGTCTCAAAGGAACCTAACCCTGAATTTCCTTTAGGAACCATGGTTCATTATTCCCTAAGTCAGTGTTCCTGGAGGCTTTAAAGAACCTAACTACCACAAATGATGAGAATTGACCGTATTTTACTGCACGGAAGAGTGACAGTCAAACTTGCCTTTCTCCCAAAATACTCTTTATTAAGTGCCTGCTCTGTGCAAAATATGTTGGCAGTCCTACAATAAGTGTGGGTGCTGGGCTGGGGGTATACAATGGCTGAGTTAAAACTCAAATGAGCTGCTCCCCTGTTCTCAAGGAAATAAGAGGGCTGGGGTAAGTGAGTAATATTTGTCAATTGCCTGCCCTGGGCCCGAGCTTCATTTACAGATAATATGTTGTCCCTGTGGCAACTACAGACCATTTCAGGGCAGTTTCACAGATATGTAACCTGAGGCTCAGACTGATTCACTTGCCCAAAATTAAGTAGCCAGGACAAGGCAGAGCTGAGGTTCATGTCACGTTCTGCCTGACAACAAAGCTTAAACACTTTTCTCTACAAAGTAGTTTTTCAGGGGTGGTGGTTCTTCAACTTTATGGCATAAGAATCACTGGAGATAATTATTTAAAATAAGGAAATTCTTGGGCCCCACTTTCAGAGATTCTGATTTAGAAGTTTTAAGCTGGAGATATGGAATCTACCTTCCAATAGTTCCTTACTGTACTTCAAAAACAAAGTGAAATGAAACAACAAAAAATTATTCAAGTTATTTACAATGGAGCAGTAAAGGATACACATATAAAAATAAGTAGGTGAAATAGAAAAACAAGTTTAAACAAATGCAATTGTATCAAAACAGTCATTTTCTTCTCTAAATATAACAAAAACATTATCTTCCATGACACATTTTTTAAAATGATTTTATGGAACAGTGAGATTCCATTCTTAAGGCACAAGCATGGAACCCCAAACAGAATGTTTAAGTTTTCCTCCAGTTACTCATTCCCCAAAAGATTCACTTCTCTTTTCTCCATCAGGTAGAATTAGAGGGACCATACATCCCAGTTTGGGGGGAAAGTCCTGGTTTACATCCATTTTCCTATGCAATTATTATTAACCCCTCATTTCATTCTCAAAATATCATGATTTGAATAATGTTACACTGTCACTTTAATTAGAAGTAAGATGGTAGCTACACTTATGGTGAGGGTAGCATAATGGATAGAGAAGTTGAATCATTATTGCATACCTGAAACTAACTTAACATTGTGTGTCAAATATACTCAAATAAAAAAATTTAAAAAAGAAGTAAGATGAATGGCCTCTGAAGCACATATTTTTCTTAAGCTCTATAATGAAATTGGAAATTTCATCTAGGGCAATTTTAGTTTACTCTATATATTTTCATGCATTATTTTTTTTTCAAGGTTTATTTATTTTTAGAGAGAGAGCACGCACACAAGTGGGGTAGGGGCAGAGGGAGAGGAAAAGAGAGAATCCCAAACTGGCTCCATGCTTAGCATGGAGCCTGATGCAGGGCTCAATCTAACAACCCAGAGATCATGACCTAAGCCAAAATTAAGAGTCCGCCACTTAACCTACTGAGCCAACCAGGCACCCCTATTTTCGTGCATTCTTAAATCAATTAATCTTAGACTAATTTACTTATTTGTAATATGTAGGTTAATTTACTTACTTCAAAACTAAAATACATATATAATTAAAAACAAGATTCCCAGGCGCCTGGGTGGCTCAGTTGGTTAAGCGACTGCCTTCGGCTCAGGTCATGATCCCGGAGTCCTGGGATCGAGTCCCACATCGGGCTCCCGGCTCAGCGGGGAGCCTGCTTCTCCCTCTAACCCTATCCCCTCTCATGCTGTCTCTCTCTCTCTCTCAAATAAATAAATAATATCTTAAAAAAAATAAAAAATAAAAATAAAAACAAGATTCCCTGAATTGTCAACCCCTGCCACCCAGGGCTCTTTCCGTTTCCTGGAGGTTTTGGCTAGGGATCTCTCTCCAGCATGTGTTGTTCTCCAAAACTGTGGGTGAATCCAGATGTGGGAGAGGAGGTAGCATCACCTATAAAATATGATGAGGTCTCTGGTGCACCTGATTTAAAACAGCAAAGTCTCATGTCTTTGAGGCTCCTTGGCTTCAAGAAGACAGAGCTTGAAAGGAAGTGTTAATTAGGTCAAGACTCTAAGCTTGAACACCAGAATAATGAACCCTTCTTCACACTCCTCTTGGTGATGGAGGGAGTTCCTTGGGATATTCCCAGGTGAGTCAAGGGACTGCCAGTAAACCCCTTAGGTGAACAGCCATCAGGGATTCCCCGAGAGAGTCCCCAGGGACTGACTGCTCCTGGGGATGTCCAGGACAGCAGGATGTAAAATGGGGACAGTTATGCCTGTGGCCAGAGTGAGTTTCTGAACCTATGGCTCCTGAAGGTCACAGCTGTGATCCCCAATTTCCAGCAAGGAAACAGAAAGACAGTTTTTGAAAGCTTTGCTGTGGTTCCAGCAGCATCAGGCTTCAGTCTGTAGTCAATTGCTCCAAACAGAATAATGTGATTAAAATGGTTTATGCCACTGAAAAAAGAAAAAGAAGAAATTTCTCTTGCCACATGATTCCAGTACTGGATTATGAAATTGGGAGAAGACTTTTCTTTCCATTGATGTTGCATAGGTAAAAAGGAAAAAAAAAACATTTTTCTGGATGGTACTGAAAAGTATATTATATAAACTACTTTAACACATGATAATAGAGGCAAGAAGCAAATAACCTTATATTTTTAAATGCTGATAGCATAGAGAATTACTTTAACTGCCATTACTTTTTAAGATAAACAAGTATTTTCATCTGTATTTATTTTGAAAAGGAAAGGAATTCCTAGAAAGTAGATAAAATAAAATTTGAGGGTTTTTTTTTTTAAGCTAACTCCAATCCCTAAACTGGTATCTTGTTTTGATGATGCTTAAAGGTAGGAAATGGGTAACAATGACTGAAAATGCAAGAGTTCATTCATCACTTTTAGAATCACTTTTGTCTATTTTTATAAAAGCCAGATGTTAGTGAGAAATAATCTCCTGTTTCCTGGGAAATTTCATTAATGTATCTATATACCAAAAAAGGCTACATGTTCAACTAAGTGCAAATTTTCCAAAACTCCAACTAATACCTTCATGAGTATGAAGGAAAGACTGATGTTATGTGAAGAAATTTTGTGTAAAAGGCAAATTCTGAAATTGCTCTTATCTTTTTTATCTTCAAATGTAGAGTGTGGCCCATTAACGTGGGCACCAAAATACCTCTATCTGTTCATTATATACTCAGCTGTCATCAGCAATTCCCAGAAGAAATCCCAGGTAGGATTGTAAATTACTATTTACTTTGTACTTATACTTTTTAAAAAAAAAATATATGCATTATCACTTATGAGTTTATTCATTGCCTATGAAATGGCCACAGCAAATTTTAAAATTCTGACTATGCAGATCAGGCAGTTGAGTCTTAAAGACTTTAGATCGATTGACTAGATGCACTAAGTACTTAGCAGGATTCTATGTCACTTTTCTCTCTCTCTCTATAGCTCAACATCTTTCCTTCCAGAACAGGTGCTCCTTGTTCTTGTGTCAAACTTTCTTTCCCCTTTTCACTAACCTCTCCTCTTCTTGGTGTTTCACAATGTTGGGAGACCCCATATTTCTCATCAGGGTGGAAGAAAAAAAATAACTGATTCAAAAAGCCTTAGGGTCTCCAATGCTATCATTTGTGGGGTACTCTACATCTTTTAAAGAGGGCAGCTAAGACAACAATAACTCCCCCAAAAGGAATGTGCTCAAGCTCATCCTAAATGGCCACAAGCAAACTGTGCCTGATGTCTGTTCAGTGGGCTGTGCAATCTGATCTGGTGGGCAGTATTCATAGTTCTAATGCTTAGGTCATATTGAAACCAGGTCCTAAGACGCAATTTGGTTAGAATTCTCATCACCTTCAACCTTTCTGACAAAGATGATGAAGTAACAATATTTTCTCATGTGTGGATAGGGGAGGATGGGAGAAGAGGACGTTCATGATAGCTCTATCTAACTTTGTTTGTTTTTCCAGAAAATAAGGTTGTCTATCCAGAAGCTACCTAATGTACCTTCTAGCTTATGATTATATGTGTGATGACACTCTAAGGGTTGGAAAGATACTTATTGGTGCTCTTCAATCTGATTCAGTGTTTTGAATTCTATGAAGGTATTTCAGACATGGAAGTTTGAATTCAAGTTGTAGAGGGAGGGGTAAAGAAAATTGGGTGGATTATGGAAGTATTTAAGAGTTGGAAATCCTAAGATCTCATGATGTAGGTAATGTCCAGAATAAAATGTAAGCATTCTCCTCTCCCATCTCGTAATTCCGCCAAGTTTTCAAGTGGGCAACTGGGTAGATAGCTAATAGCATTTTTAGAATTAGAAACCTGGAGGGGTGCCTGGGTGGCTCAGTCGTTAAGCATCTGCCATCGGCTCAGGTTGTGATCCTGGGGTCCTGGGATTGAGCCCCGCATCGGGCTCCCCGCTCTGCAGGGAGTCTGCTTCTCTTTCCCCTTCTCTCTCTGTGTGTGTCCCCTCTCTTTCTCTAGTTCTCACTCTCTTGCAAATAAATAAATAAAATCTTTAAAAAAAAAAGAAAAGAAAAGAAAAAGAATTAGAAACCTGGAAAGGAAAAGAGGATATTCTGGGATGTGGTAGAGGACTGTGGGTAGCAGAGATATTGGACGTCAAAGATATCTCAATTTGGACATACTGAATTTGTGCACCCATGTGGAGAAGTGAAGCAGGCAGTTGGATATTTTGCTCTAAACATCAGAAAAGAGATAAGGACAGGGATGGGCTCTGCGGTGTTTCTGTAGGGAAGTTGTTAGACGAAAGGAAGTGTAAGGCTAATAAATCCTCTTCTAGATTTTTAACAACTTTTTTTTTTGTTTGTTTGTGGTTAGCCATAAGAGTCTCTGAAACGGTAATTTAAAACATTTAAACCTTAATGTGTTTTGTAAACAAAGAATTCAGATAGGAATGATTTTTAGCTGAGTACAATATATAGCCAAATGTAATACAAAAGTTAACACCACACCCCAAGTATAGGCATTTTTTTTTTTTTTTTTACCCTGGACAAAATATAATGATCTATTTTCAAATAATGTGTACGTGCATGGGGAGGCATGTGGGAAGGCACTGGTTTTATAAGCATATTTTAAAGGCTCAAAGAGCTTATAGACATCAAATGTCTCTTCAAAAACAACAATGTAGTGATTGAAGTGTAAATGAATCATGAAATATATGGATTAAATATGCCTGGATTTATTACACATAATTAAAAATTTAAGACTTGCTTTGGGCAAAGTATGACTGAGGTTTTTTTACTGAACCCCAAACACCCGGAAACATTGAAACATTGTAATACCAAATCTTTCCAGGTTTGTAAGACCTGAGATTTCTATAGATCACATTACCTATTTTCCTTCAGAAATATATTAACCCTTCAAGTTAAAATGTCTCAAATACAACGGCTAGGAAAAATAACATTCCTTAAAAGTTCAAATAAAAGTGGGTTTGCTTACAGATAGAATATTAAAATAAGAATGTATTTGAGGAGAATTTGATTTGTTTGACAGGATCTGGGTATAAAATGAACTAAACAGCTCTAAGAATGGGCCACATCTAATTGATTGAATAAATGTTAGACTCTGATTGAAAAAGATAAAAATTAATTGCACACACAACTTAGGGATTTTGGTTGATCATGGACTCAGCACAAGTCTACAATTTAATAGTGCTTCCATTTGTAAGTTATATTTGCCTTGAACTGAATAAAGAATTAAAGTGTGTGGACACTCTACTCCATGCCAGTCAAATTATGCATTAGTTGTGTTCACCACATGCTCAAGGACTTTGTCTGGGGAAGATCAACCTCAGTTACGAGTGGATGCCAAACGATTCCTTGTGTAGGAAAAACTGAGCAAGGTCAAGAAGATAGCAAACTCCAGAGGGACATGAGAACTACTTGAAAAATAACTAGAGGATAATAACCAAGGAAGGCAAGGAAGGGGCAAGATTTTGATTCATAACAAAGAACTCCTCATTGATTAGAATTATAAAAATTGAGCTAAGACTATAATCTATCATTAAGGCAACAGTAATTCCCCTGATCACAGGTCTTCAAGTAAATAATTTTGTTTGTTGCAAATATGGTTTACTATTACCTGGAAATAACAGCTCCCTGTCCAATAGTGTGTAATAGCACTTTGCCTAATGTGATTTCCAAGGAGAGCTTCTGTTTCCTCAAATGACCTCACCCTTCCTCACCACGAATAGTTTATTCACAAGTTATAATAATTTAAGGCCCCTTGTCCAGGAAACTGGCAAGATGTGACTGAAGACATTTTATGGACAGTATCGGACAAGTTCTGTTATACTTGGCCCAACTTGCATTCTTTAATATATATGCATTTTAAAATCTCTCCCTTCCTTCTGCAACCCCATTGGTGGGCCACAAAGCCTCTCTGAGTTGAATTGTGAGACATATGTTGAGTAACCAACAGATTGGTCCTCAGGTAGCCCCTAGATGTTAGAACTCCCTAGATTCTTGTGGAGTCATTTTTTTCACTGTCAACAAGCCAAGTTCTCATGGTTGCAATAGTGCTTTGAACTTACAGCATTTGTGAAAGAGAAGGATGGTGTGTGGCTAATAAATTATTTGAGATATTCATTAATTCCAATATATGCAATGCTAAACCTGGAACCATTTGTCATTTTGTTGGAAATATCTTTTGCTGAGATTTTGCTAAAAGAAGTTGCTTTGTCCTGGACCATTCACATTTTTTTTTTTCAGATATAACTCCATTTTTTGGCCAACTGCTTGAAACAAGCTAGTCAACCAGTAGTGGATTAAATATCATATGTTCAAGGCAGTGGTGGGGAGAGTGATAGAGGAAAACAAACATTAACTGAGTACCTACTCTATGTGTTAGATACTTTCTCTAATTTGATCTAGATCATAACTTTGAGAGATAGGAGTTGTAATCTCTATTTTACAGATAAAGGAACTGATTTGGAAACAAGTGTAGACTGCATAATGTCCCAGTTGCCAACTCCATGTATGTTCCACTTGCCCCACTATAACATAAAGATAGTGTACTTTGTGCTCTAACACTTAATACATATTTAATTTATTACTTCCTTAATTATAATAATTCCTTTCAAATTCTGCTACAGAGAAAGTGAATAAGGGTTTTATGTAGCTCAGTTTTGTACTTATAACACTTTGGATCATTCTTAGCATAGCCTAGAGGTCCTAAAATTGTTTAAGAATTAGTGAGTAAATGAATACAGGAATGAAGAAAGCATCTTGCATGTATATTTAAATGCCCTAACAAGAATACCAAATTCTACAGTTGCATGGAAAAAATTGCAGGTGAAACTTCCTATTGTAAGACCCCTGAGAATAATGTAATCTCTCTAATGGCAATTATTCCATTAGACTCTGCTAGGAAAACCTGGAAACAAATGTATGTGTGTGGATGGGTGAGTGTGTGTGTGTGTTAGAGAAGGACAGTGAATGTGCATGAGTGTGAGGTTAGGGGATTCATGTGCTTTGTTTTCCTTCCTGATGAATCACAAATATATAGTCCCAAATAAATAGTCCCAATCCCAAAGTACTGCTTTAAATTTCAAATATTACTTTTCTGTTCAAATGAAGCACTGATTCATATTGCAAATTAATACTCAAATGGTATTTTGGGGGAGATTCAGTGCAATCAAGCTCTCAAGAATACATCTAAGAAACCCTTTTCATCTTGGAACAACGATCTAAGGAGCACGTAAAGAGTAGAGACAATTATAGTATATACTCATCTAATCAAGGAGGCTCCCTTCCTCCCCTCCCTGCCTTCTTTTTTCTTTAGGGATGTAAAAATAAAAGCAGTCATTTTTATTTTTATTTTGAATCTAAGGCATTGGGGTGTCATTTTTTTTTCACTTTTTATTTTATTTTATTTTATTTATTTTATTTATTTTTTTTATTCTTATGTTAATCTCCATACATTACATCATTAGTTTTAGATGAAGTGTTCCATGATTCATTGTTTGTGCATAACACCCAGTGCTCCATGCAGAATGTGCCCTCCTCAATACCCACCACCAGGCTAACCCATCCTCCCACCCCCCTCCCCTCCAGAACCCTATTTGTTTTTCAGAGTCCATCGTCTCTCATGGTTCGTCTACCCCTCCGATTTCCCCCGCTTCATTCTTCCCCTCCCGCTACCTTCTTCTTCTTCTTTTTTTTTTTTTCTTAACATATATTGCATTATTTGTTTCAGAGGTACAGATCTGAGATTCAACAGTCTTGCACAATTCACAGCGCTTACCAGAGTGGGGTGTCATTTTTTAACCACCTAAGTATCTCAAAGGAACTCAAAGAAAGGATAAATACAACACAAAGAGAAACCCTGGCCAGTGGAAAGTGGGGAGGAGAAAGACCTCAAGCAAACCAGAAAGTGAAAAAGTGTTCTCAAATCAACTGCTACACAAATTACAGGGCAACACACTTCGTTCCCACAATCATGTTTTCCTTTACAAAATATTTACCATTTGAAGTCTTTTCTAGCTGAACAGCCATATGTCCTGTTTTCTGACACATTTGTGTCTATATCTGACTTACTTTAATCTTCTAACTAATATCTGGGAGGAAAACTTCAGTATCTCTAGATTTTATGTAATGGATACAAGGTTCATATAGTGATTAATCTTGCATCTTCTTCATTCCCCACACTTTTGTGCTCAAATGAAATCTGTAATTTTACAGCCAAATAATTTGTAAAAATATGTAGAACAGCATGAAGAATAGGAGGCTATATATATATTACATAATACCATGAATAATGTGAAGTCAATTAAAGTATTCTAGTAGTTTTGTTTTACTTAAAATTAAAGGTATATGGAAGTTAGTAACAATGTTACGATTTTATTTTAAGCA
Organism: Leptonychotes weddellii; assembly: GCF_054177405.1. NCBI lineage: Eukaryota > Metazoa > Chordata > Mammalia > Carnivora > Phocidae > Leptonychotes > Leptonychotes weddellii. The sequence continues at coordinate 43,231,407 of NC_138373.1, forward strand.
GCAACTAAACTGTAGCTACATTGAACAGTAGTTGTCACCAGGTGGAAGGGAATGTTCTAGGCCCACACAGAATCATTTATTTCCACTGAACAAGCTACCAAACTAAATAATTTAAAATAATTCATACAGATTACTTTTGCTAATCCAAGTTTATAAAAACATTAATTTGTACTCCACAGCAATATCTTTACATATGGTAACATCGTTAGCTAACTTGATTCTGTGTTTCCATATATGAACGATATGTGCTTTGTTCTTTATTTTTCTATCTAGCATATTTTATCTACCTACCTATGTATAGATCTATCTATCCATTTTGTTCTTCACTCCTAAACTCATTTGATGTGTCTTGAGAAAATAAAATTAAACTTATACAGCAATTACACTGTTGGAAAAAATATAGATTAGTAAAAACACATTTTCCCAGAAAGGAAGTTATTACAAGTAAATGTGTGTCATGAAGTCTGTACCATAGCTGAAGGTCATGGTCATTTACTAAAGTCATACGTTTAGCAGTATAATATTAAATTGGTTGTTCAAAAGGAGTAAAGATTTTACTCTGACAGAGCTCTAAAAATCTTTCCCCCATGAGTTCTCTGTCATTTGGTGATGTAATGATACATGGGCACTTCCAACAAAATCCCTCTAACTTCTGATGATATCTATAGAGCTATTAAAAATGTACCAAAAGCACAATATGTAAGAGAATGTGAAATGTTACTGCAACAGTGCTATGCTCTTGATATCATTAAATTCAATATATGATTTCTACAAATTTTCTTTCTGTTGGGCAGTCCACTCTAATAGAATATTTAGAGATTATGTAGAACCCATAAATACTCTGCATTACAGCTTTTGAATAGGACACAAGTTTTATTACATGGTATACCAGTCCTTGCCATTTCTTGGTTCTTCTAAAAGGACAAGTTGGTTAAAAAAAAAAGTCATGATAACCTGGGTAAAACTTGGAATATCTCATTCTGTACACAGTTGTACACACAAATGCAGCCCCTGAGACTATCTCCTTCTTCCCTCAACCACGCTTAGTGCCTCCCCTGACCACACAGTGATGGGAGTTGACCTCATCAGGGTTGTAGCTGTCAAGCCCAGGTGGTAGGATGGAATGACTTGGGAAGAACCTCTTGCTATGAACTCCCTGTGGGCTCCAATGGGAGACATTCTTCACAAAACCTTTAAATCTAGAGTTAAAACTGAGGGTGAAAATGCAAAGAGGCTCATAGGAAGCAACAGGTAATTTCATTTCCCACAGAGATGCAAACAGCCATTGCAAGCAGGGAGCTTCTCTGAGAGGAGCTGGGTTCAGGGGGAAAGAGTGAAGCATTTAGAGTCAAAGACAGGAGGCCAACTCTCCCTCTGGCCTCTTCCTTATAGTCCCCTCTGTCCAAATTTCAGCTCCCTCATCTTAAAAAAAATAAGTGTGGGGGAGAACAGACCATGAGAGACCCTTAACTATAGAGAAAAAACTGAGGGTGGATGGAGGGAGGTGGGTGGGGGATGGGCTAGATGGGGGATGGGTATTAAGAGGGCACTTGTTATGATGAGCGCTGGGCATTATATGTAAATGATGACCCACTGAACTCTACTCCTGAAAACTAATATTGAACTGTATGTCAACTAACCAGAATTAAAATTTTTAAAAATAGGGGTGGGGCACCTGGGTGGCTCAGTCATTAAGCGTCTGCCTTTCACTCAGGTCATGATCCCAGGGTCCTGGGATTGAGCCCCGCATCGGGCTCCCTGCTCCACGGGAAGCCTGCTTCTCCCTCTTCCGCTCCCCCTGCTTGTGTTCCCTCTCTCGCTGTGTTTCTCTCTGTCAAATAAATAAATAAAATCTTAAAAAAAAAATAGGGGTAAAATACCAGGGCTTTTCAAAACCTCAAGGAGATGAAAACTCTTATGAACTCTAAAGAGCTAGCTGGCTTTTATTTAATTTATTGGCTTCTAACAGAGCTGAGAGAATTCTTCCCAAAGAAGTGGGCAGAGTAGACACAGATAATTCAATGGAGGCCAGAGGGGAAAGGGACAAAGAAAGGAAGCATAGATCTCCTTCTAGATGATTTGACTTCCTTCATGATTTCTTAAAGCACTTGAACTGCTAACCTCCTACAAAAAAAATCCCATGGAAACATAAGCAAATGGAAACTGTTCCAAAGCTGCCACTAGAATGTAATGCCGACTATACTTTGACAGGCAAAGAAGCTGAACAAGTCTGAATGGCAATGGGAACTGGCTTCTATGGCAAGATTCAGAAGTCCTGGACACTCCATCATCTGTTACTTATAAAAATTCGTTTCATTGGTTTATAACATGCCTCCAACTTTGGGAGCATGGAACATGCAGTAAGCTGTGTATGGACAATTAAGTTCCAGTTCAACCCAAATTCCTGCAGAGTCCTCCCAGTGTCCAAATTTCCTGCATCGTGACACTCAGTTCTATCTGTGATCTGCTTTATGAGCGTCACTAGTGATGTGTTCTTAACACGAAGGGCAATGACACCGAGGAGTGTGCTTCTACGTTTATAGGGTATGTCTATTCTAACACAGCTCCACTGGACAAAGCACTGGCAGAAGATGGATGGTGACAATATAGATACTATTAAAATGTAATGTGCAGAATGATCAGCTGCAGATCTTGTTCAAATACAGATTCTGGGTCAGAAAGTTTGTGGGGGGGCTTGAGGTCCTGTTTCTAATAGGCTTTCAGGTGATGCTGATACTGCCGATCTAGGCACCCATAGACAATTCGCTCCTACCTGGACAGAAGAATGGCAAAGCTGGAAGGAGAGTTAAGTGGGATAAGAACATGACTGTGAGTTGCTGAACAACAATGTAGATATGAAGTGGCTACTCTGAGCAAAGGATACAAGGTTGCCAACCAAAAGTTCCCATAAAACTTAAATACAACCACACCTCTATCCACGTACATGGGATAACACCACTTGCTTTTCAACTCATATAGCTGAGGACATATTTATACAGATATAAATGTAAATAAAATATTAAAATGAGCTGGAGCAGATTGTTTGTCTATATCCACATGAATGTGTAGATGAGGCTAGGGATGTGTGTGAGTGTATGTGTGCACATGCACACATGTATGTGTAACAACATTCAACCCCTTTGTGGAGCTAGGCTACACCAGAATCCATTGAGAAAGAACATGTTAAACCAGACACTTCTGTCATGTAATCAGATATATATCCACACTGGGGATTTTATTTAATCCATACATTTTCATGCGAGGATAAACACAAACATAACTAGTTAAAATGAAAAATAATTAAAATCAGCACTCCATTCAACAAATTTGTTTTACAAATGATTGCTCATTATATGTAACTAACATAGACTCTTGATTAAATAGAGATCGACATAATTCAGTTACCTTTTATAAAGACTATAATGAAGTAATTTTCACTATCAGCATGACAATTTCTTGCCTAAAATTTTCTTATTTCAATAATTTTATTCTAGTATATTTGAAAAGTAAACCATGTGCCCCTTTCTTCTGTTGCATAAAATTAAATTATTGTGGATATCCAAAGCAATAAATATTTCTTTGTTGGCTGGATGTATGCATAATTGGATAATTTAATAAATTATTTACATTTATTGAATCTCTGAAGGAATCAGAAATGAAATGTGGCTCTTCATTACAAGGTAACTAAATTCTGGTAGTCTTTTTGCTATTTTAGCCTTTTAAAATAGAACTTAGTTTTAATTATATTATTCAGGACAACTCAGTGCAATCGCATTCTTATAAAAAACATTTAGTATGTTTAGGGCACCGTGCTCAGAGTTTAGGCAGAACTTAAGGAATGTATCAGAAAAAGATACATCCTAGGACCAAAATATTTTAGTAACATGGAACATTAAAAGTGAAAAATGTGACTGCATTAAATGATGCATAGATTGGTTTAAAAATGAGTTTCCTTTTAATCTTGACTAGTTTTGAACATAAATATTTGTACTCTAAGAGCCACAGACAGTAGAAACTTTAGGACGATCTCTAAATTTCCACATTTTCATTGCCACAATTTATTTTAAGTTGAAAGCATCCCCTGCTAGTGAAAAAAAAAGTTAAAACAAAAACAAAAACAAAAACACTCTTCAATATTATTGCCCAGCACTGGAATGGTAAAGTGTATCATTTTATTCTACTCCCTTTATTCAGAGAAAACAAATTTCTTAAAAGTTAAACCCTTCTACTTATTAGTCAGAACAGAGACCCCTATTATTAAACAGATTATGTTTAGTTAGATGTTTATTGTCAGACTCACTGGAGATTCAACTTCATGAGGACAGAACATGTCTTGCTCCCAGCTGCATCTCCATTTTAGAGAACAGCAGCTAACAAAGTACTGAATTGTTACGGAATGAATCAATGTGATGGATTCAACATCTAGCCAGACTTTCGAGGAGGTTTTGAAATCATGAGAAATTTTGTTTTCTGATTTAATGCTAAATAAAAAAGTAGCAAATATTACATATTTACTATGACCATAAATTAATGAATGGTAAAGGATTCTCAGGGAAACATTTCAAAATATTAATAATGAGTTGCTTAAGGGGGGGAAAAAAACCACAACAGTGTGGCCCACTCCTACTCAACTATACCTTTACACTTTCCAAATTTCACTCAGTGAGTACAGATTATTTTCATCAGAAAACAGTTTTTAAGAACATAGTTTCACTTTGCAAAATAACTAGAAACATAAATGATTATGGCTACCGATTGCCAAAAAAAGAGGGGGGGACACTTCAGAGACGTAGGAATTTGGGGAAAAGTTTTCTATGTGTTATTGAAAAGACTAGGATATAGTCAATATAAAATGGGAATTTTATGAGGGCTCACAGGTGGCTGTGAGCTGTGCCTATTTGAAAGACAGTACATTGCTGTAGCTAAGAACACTCTTGCGTAAGCCTGGGAAGCCATAGGCTCATTCTGTGTTCTAGTCACTTGAACTGAAATGACTTGAACTCTCTCTATTTCAGTTTCTTCATCTATGAAATAGGAGGAATATTAGTACTCACTTCCTACTGTGAGGATTACCAAAGTTAACATTTGTAGAAGCACTTAGAACAGCGCCTGGCACGTTTCAAAAGCTATCTAAGCACAAGTTCTTATTATTAACTATTATTCACTCTATCTAAGGGACCACAGTGAAACAAACAGACATACTTGTCTCCATCCTGGTCTTTTAACTTTTCCTACCCCTTCCTGTCTAGAGCAACCCTACCCCTCCCCTTTTCTGTTTTGCTCAGTGCTGTGACAGGTTCGGGACATCAAATATTCCTTTGCATATACGGCTACCAACTCTGTATACTCCCAGCAATATATTTATGATTCACTGAAGTCCCACACAGGCTGAGGCCACCTGCAAGTTCCACACACAATTAGCCGTGAAGGTGTTGTGATAAAACCTGTAGATTCATTGCCATAGATAGATTTTGCTGTATGTGGCATTGTTCTACACCCTACACAGAAAATCAATTTAGATATGTTTGGCACACTCGTTAAAAAACATAGAAAAAAATGGGCTAGTGTCTGAGCACATTGCCCACAAAATAATTATTCTGAAAGGTACGCATCTTGCCTAACCAACAATATCTCTTTATTGGGACAGCAAGTGGGTTCCTGGAGTCAAGGAGGTACAGAGCATCATCTCCACTACATAGACCAACATCAAATCCTGTGAGATTTCCTCAGGTTCAGACAATTAAATGTGATAGCTGTTTACTAACCCCAGAGAGACAGAGTATTAGTTCCCAGCTCTTTATTAAATCTTTTACATGTTAATATGCAAAGAAAGCATGCTATGCTCTTTCAAGTAACACCCAAAAATTCTTATCAAGATGTTACAGCGTTCCTAGTCAATGCAAAGTCAGAGCAGAATGGAAACACAGGCTTTTGTGTACATTTTACCTAAAACTAATTCTCTAGTGAAAATCTTGCTCTTTTAGCATTAAAAACAATCTATGGAGAGAAGTGCTGAAGGAAAGAGACACCTACTCGATGCAATCAAATTATCTAATCTTAGTAATCAGTGAAAATGGTGGATAATATCCAGCGCAGAGAAAGCAATCTTTTATTTGCTTCAGTGAATCGAGGCTTCATACTAATGCTTTAGTAGGGACAAAAATAACAAAGAGCTAATTGTGAATGTGTGATTCTTTAAAGTCCATTGATGACCATCCCGGGGCACATTCCCCTCCTCTCTCATTTTAGTATTAAGAAACAGATGAAGATACTCAGAAAGTAGGCTCAAGTCCTCGGACTAAGACATCGTGCTTCAAGAATAGAAAATAATGTAATCGGAGTAAGCATAATCTCAGTTCTCTGGGAACTGATGTAATACTCTAAAACAAAAGCTTGTCTTGGGAGGAGGACATAGGGAAAATAAAGTGATCGCAACAATTAGATTAGGGGAACACTCCACTTTAATAAATATCGGGGAGGCAAATAGTACACTATTTGGTAAACCAACCAATTTTGTGAGATTATCTGTCGCTTATCTCAAATGTAGTTCATGCTGTAAGATATGCTGATGTTTAGAACAGTCGCTTGTGGTCCTTTACCCAGTTGACTTTCTGTTGAGTATGACCTTGAATGAGTCAATGGGGAAAAAAAATCTGAGAGTAATTCAAGAAGAAAATGCACTGTAATCCAGGACATCTTTCTTTGTGTAGAATCCTTCCTTCTCTCAGACACCACTTCCTCAAATAGCAGCAACAGTATTTTTTTTTTTTTAATCTAGCAAGGAGCAATACAACCTGCCTCTTCAAGTCTTCAGTTATAAACTGTATTTTGAAGGCTGTTATTCTCTCATGTTGTATCTCAATTTTTGAAAGAAACTTGAAGAAGGTGGATCCTCACTAATCAGATTTTGAAAAAAAAAATCGCCTTTCTTTCATTTTAAATGACTTCTTTGAGGTGTGTGCGTGTGCACGTGCGTGCGTGTGCGTGTGTGTGCACGTGGATGGGCGAGCGCGTGTCGGCATTGCTAGTCAGTTCACTCCAGGTTAAAGAGTATTGTTTTTGACAAGATCAGGAATTTTATTCATCTGGTTCTTTCTTCATACAATGATGTACACAGGAACCTCTACCTAGCTGCCAGGTTGTTCTTTGTTTTATTTTGTTTGGGTTTTTTTCAGTCAATTGCCATGAAAGGGAAGTTTTTTAAAAGTTGTGGCATTTTACCACTCAGGCCTCAAAGTGAGAGGTGAAAGACACACTCAGTTTTGCTTTATAACAATCTTAACCCTGTTTCCACTTCCTGCTTTGCAGCCCTACGATCAAGCACATCTGCCTTGGTTCTCGGCTTTATTTTGCTTTAAATGATACACAGAGGGTGGCTATTCAATAACTCTTGTTTTCCTCTTTGAAATCAATGCTGTTTTGAAATTGAAGCACATCTAGTTTGTTTACTGCTCTCTTTACTTTACTTCTATGCATTAACCCCATCTTGGTCTGCATTTTTGCATAGGATCTATCAGGCAACATGTAAAATATTAATAAATGCCTACTGATCATTGTAATTATCAGAATTCATCTAGTGACTACATTCATACTTAGAAAGCCTACGAGGCTAGACCTAAATCCCAGAGCTACAGGGAGAATTTTATATTTATTTTAGACATCTAAGTAGTTAGCACTTCCAATAATCGGTCTGATAGTTTTTAGGGTAAAAAAATAACAGCAACATGATGGAATCATATTTTCCTAAAATAAAATCTTCAAGAAGGTTTGACATTCTATTACTTGAATTATTGTCAGTAAAAATCAGGAGCATCCATGTGAGCTCTGTTATTCCCTGAGTCTTTGCAATGTTTGTATTGTTGTTAAATTTAATATCATTTGAAAGAATGCATCAGTTTTGTTTATTTAATCAAAACAAAAATTGCTTCTGAAGAACATATTAAATGCAAGTCACTTAAGACCTTGAAAGATAATAAGGCAATTTTAATTCACAAGTCGCATGGTATGTTGTGGGAAGAGGGATATATATGGCAAGTCAAAGTACAACTACAATTCAAAGTATACTATAAAATAACAACAGGAGAGGAACGATCAGATGCTCTGGTGTTCAGTGAATGAGATATCTTGGACCCTAAGTGAAGTTTCCTCACGAGTTTACAGTATGTTTACAAGTTACAAGACTATAATTTTAAAATAGCTTTGAAAATATCCTCAGGTAGGGCGCCTGGGTGGCTCAGTTGGTTAAGTGACTGCCTTCAGCTCAGGTCATGATCCTGGAGTCCCGGGATGGAGTCCCGCATGGGGCTCCCTGCTCAGCGGGGAGTCTGCTTCTCCCTCTCCCGCTCCCCCCTCTTGTGCTCTCTCTCTCTCTCATCCTCTCTCTCAAATAAATAAATAAAATCTTAAAAAAAAGAAAAAGAAAAAGAAAATATCCTCAGGTAATCTGACTAGGTTAAAATAAGCTTAAATTTAAATAACTGAATTATTACAAAAAGGATCTAGAGTACTGATTTTTGTTTTTATAAAATAATACATTGTGTTACCACTCACCTAGTTTGTAGGTAAAAATCTCAAACGAATATTTGCCCTGGGTATAATTTAGTATGATACAAGGGAAAAACAGAGAAACTGGTGCTGGACTTTTCTAAAATAGATTTCAGTATTTGATAGACCCTATAGTCAACTTTTAGCCAAAATCCTACATATTTATGTTCTATTCTATCATCTCCTTCACTGTTTCTAAAATTAGTTGATCAAACAGTGTGTTTGATTGGTCATGTTTCTTCAAATGCCATTGGATTTTAATGTACTTGAAGTTTTCATAACTGTATCAGTATTTAGAGAGAAATTTGCCTTCAAAGGGCAATAGTAGTCTCTATTACTTAATCTCCTTTTAACAACTATAATTTCCTTTTGATGTACTTTTTATTAGCACATTATTTTTTTAGGAGAGAGGTAGATTCTGGCACTTGAATGCCATTTGTAACCTCCTGCCCACCCCTCGCCCTCACCGATTAAAAGAGAACTGAATCATTTTAAGACAGCATATCTGTTTTTGAATCAAACAATGTAAAGTAAAAATTGTATTTAAAAGTGTGAGCCAGTCCACATGATCATCTACCTGTGAGCAACATAAATAAGTTTTATTCTTCAAAGGTTTGGAAGCAGTATGAGAAATACTCTAATAATCTTCTGAAAAGGAAGGTAGGAAGGAAGAAAGAAAATGTATGACTAAAAGAAATCACTAGGATGTCTCTATTTTTCTTCCAAAGGTTTACCACGTATTTTATATTTTAACCATCTTCAGATATGTGACCTTGCAAGTCACTAGATATTTTGAGCAGCTTGTTTGTTCACTTCTAAACATAGCAATTGCAGGTGGTCTCTATAATCTCCTGGTAGTAAAGCAGTCTGATACTGCAGGATCAAATGAATGCTATGTTGATCATTAACAAATGACTAGAACTGGAGAATTCTGGGCTGATAGCCTGAGGGACTAGAGGATCTGAGCTACATGGAGCATCCGCAACTTTCTGATAACAAGAATTTTATGCTACATTCAGATACTTGGGGAATCTGGTGATCCATAAAGAATATTTCAAGTATTTAATGAAGAAATACATCTCATGTGTGGTGAGGATTTTACTGCCTTGGCAATAGGACATCCTTTTACAAAATCTTGCGTAATTCAGATCCTTCAAATGACAGAAAGAAAAAAAAAGAAAGAGAAAAAGAAAAATCAACAAAAAAGTCTTATTATAAGCCCTGATTCTGACTCTGAAATTGTTTGATGGTTGCATTTGAAATTAGTTTAGATAATAGCTTAAAATCTCAGTGACACTGTCCCATGTTTCCAAAAATGCAGGAATTGGGCATTATGTAGATAAAATTCAGAAGGTTCAGAATTTAAAACTTTTCCAAGTCAGTATTCTAAATGTTTTAGCAGTCACCCATTTAAGCTTGGCCATCAAACTAATATGAGAATCAGCCTTAGCATTTCACTTTTTATTTTTTTATTTTTTTATTTTTTAAATTTTATTTATTTATTAGAGAGAGAATGAGATAGAGAGAGAGCATGAGAGGGGGGAAGGTCAGAGGGAGAAGCAGACTCCCTGCTGAGCAGGGAGCCCAATGCGGGACTGGATCCCGGGACTCCAGGATCATGACATGAGCTGAAGGCAGTCACTTAACCAACTGAGCCAGCCAGGCACCCAGCATTTCACTCTTAACGCAATTTCCCTTGCTTGGCCTTAATAATCATTCCAATTGGAATTTCAGTATTATCAAATTCGTAATTATACAGGAAAGATTCCAAACTTTGTGGCAAGAACATTAGCCTACATATGTTATATATTTTCTAGAACATTATTTTTCTGGAATTTTTTTACAGTGGTGCCTGCACAGGAAAATGCTCTCGTTTTTTAAAATATAAGTGCTCTTAAGAATTTACTGGAGATTAATACCAAACTTACGAGAAGTAGGTTATTGGTGTCTTTTTCAATGCCATACCTTTTCAAGATTTACTTTCCCAATTTTCATTGTTCTTATGCTTCACTCAGACTTCCAGGGTTACTACTGCAAAGCACGTTATCTTTTGAGTTATGTTTTTTATTAATCGTTTCATGTTAATGCAGGATTTATGGAGGTTTTGCCCTGGTGCGGTGGTTTTTAGCCCCAGAGGGTAGTCATTGGCTAGATGACTTATTTGGAGTCAAGAAAATAGAGAAATATCACTTCATTCTATATAAAAAAACCCATATACACTGCCAATAATAGATATAACAGACTTTATAAACTTGATACATCCTACCAAAAAAATGATACTGTAATTAATATTAGATTTGAAATTACTAAACATTACCTTACCTTTCAGCTTTCATATCTTAAAAGAGCAACACATGAATCTGATTTCTACAAATATAAAATAATTTATATTATTTAAATATAATTATGTTTTATATTATTATATCTATATGTAAATATAACTAATTTAGCATTCATAATTGTGTTACAGCAGTTTCTCCTTTAGCTGATAACTTTTGTTTTCATATTTTACATGGAGTATAAATCTTGGATATAAAGATGTTAGATATTTGCACTCATATGCTCCATTTTTTTCTAACATTGCTGTTTTAAACCAATTTTTTTCCTCAGATTTAACTTTTTTATTTCTTCCTGTAGGTAAACAAGTATTTATTTTAAAATTTCAGTCATTCTTATTATATCTAAGCATGAAATAAATGAGGAAAGAAGCCCTAAAAAACCTTATTACTCCTTCTTTGTGTAACTCCAAGTAGCTGAATTTATTTACCTCCCAATGTCTACCCAGACCTTAACTCTGAGTAGACTCAAAACATACACAGGGATTTCAGAAACTAGTAAGTGACCAAGAACATGAAAGGATAATGAAATCATCTTGAGACCTCTCACACACTGTCTTTTACCACAAACATTTGAATTTACTAGCTAGTGGTACAAACATCTGAAATGGTCATTAGCCTCTCAGTTAAAATGCAGCTCTGCATATGCATATATCTGTCCTGCATATTCCTTTTTTTTTTTTTTTTAACCAGAAGATGTTTAGCTACCATTTGGGAAGTCAGTGCCTTACAGAACATGTTTGGTCTTTCACCAAAGTACTTAAATGATAACATAAAAAAAAAAAAAGGAGAACGTTGTAGTTTTAAATCATTATGTTGAAAGGTTAAGCAATACTCCTTTAAAACTGAAGGGCTACCCCAGTGCCCTCCTTGGGTGTTCTCATTTAATAGATGCAACAACAAGGCCATGCAAGGAGTAAGGTGAGCTTTGTGACCTTGGAGAAGGTGAATCACTCCCACACCCATTTCAGTCAGAATAGTTTAAATACGGAATTTTTTTTGAAGCTAAATATTGAAGATTTTTTTCAGTCAGACACAATTTAAATGAAGCTTAACAAATCCCTTAAAGGAGTTAAATTCTCTGCTTCTTCCCTTTACCTAAGTAGTAAATAATCTCTACCCCTTGAATTGCTGATTTTCTTAAGGAAGAATGTTCTTCCTGCTTGAGGTTATAGATTTGGCCTCAATGCTTCTATGCAAGTCAAACTATTACTACTCACAGCCCTAAAGTCTGTCTTGACATTTATTTATTTGATCTGTTTCCTTTCCAACAGAAAAGTTTTTCCATCCTTTTCTGTTATCAGTTGAAGATGAATCTATTTTGGAGATTTGTTCCCATAACAAAAATGAGGTAATTTAACCTTGGCCAAGAACTTAAGCATTTTGAAGAGGAAGATGTACAAGTCAAACAATTCAATGAAACCATTCTCTGGGGACACAGCCTCTTTTTGATACACTGAAAGCGTTCATCAGTTCTTCTGAATTTCTATGGGAGATCTGTGGGCAGAACTAAACCAGGAAATGGTCGCCTCTAAACTCTGAAAATATCAGGGGACAACATTTGACACTTTCCACTATGTCATTGTGCTGACCCTTGGACTCTGCTTTTATCTTCCCTAAATGAATCACTCCACTGTGGTTTTAATTAAGAAAAATCATGTTGCAGGGAGTGCAAAGATCTGGGAAGGATCAAATAAAAATTTACATAAAATTGGCTATCTTATAAACACAAAACAATTTTTTTTCTGTGTAATTCACAGTCCAGTTTTTTTTTTTTTAAATTATCCTAAGGAGAGTAGACAAGGATTTTCATAGAAATGTTTAAAAATCCTAAAATGTTCATTTATTAATTTTATCAGAAGTATTAGTCAATTTACTCTAAGTAATGATTGCCCCTGATCCTCAAACACTGCTTAACATCCCCTTAATCATTTAAAAATTAGTTTCACTTCTTTTGAAGGCCCCATTTTTCCTTTCCTTGGTGCTGTGATGGAAATCAAACAGAGCTGATATTTTCTTAGAATAATAAGCAGTTTTTAAAACTTTAAGTGGTTTCCTGACTATAGTGACTTACCCGACTATTATGGTTTAAGCTGATGCTTCCAGAAACTGAATTTGTTACTCTTAGAATGGTGCAGACTATTTTAAAGGCTTGAACATCTATTGGACAAAATGGTTATTTCTAGGGAGGCTGTTCACATAAAAAATGTATTAAATAGAGTCATAAATAGTCATGGAGGAATCTAGTTAAACTTGACACACTTTAATAACCTAATAGTGAGAACAGTGTGAATGCAGCAAACCAGGAGACTTTCTTGAAACTACTTTGCTCAACAGCAGAGAGGGAAATGGAGGGATGGCAGAAAGCTCACGATGAGACTTGCAAGCAAACATGTGATGTGTGATTTAAATGGGTTTAAGTGATTCTAGGGGACAGCCTCTGAGCTTACTTCTTACCCAAGCCTGTAATAAGTTAGATACTGTTTCATGGTCTATGTCAGTGTAACTGACTAATAGAAACCAAGTAAAGCCATGTATTTGGGGGGGAGCTTAACATATTCAAAGTTTTCATCATTCAAGCAAGTGTTTTTGAGAGACTTAAAATGGTTTCATGTTTTAAAAATAATTTTTGTAAGTTAAGAATATCAGCTGCAGAAAATATGAACCACAACTAAAATTTAAAATATTTTTCCAACGTATTTTTTTTTCCTTTCTTTCTTTTTTTTTTTTTTTCTCTTCTCTAAATTTCTACCTGAGTCAGTGGGAATTCACCTCTAGTGCAGAAATTCAGATTGAGATACAGTAAAGATGTGATAATATTTTTTTTTTTAGTCCAGTAGGAGAAAAATCTCTATTTTATAGCAATGAAGATTATTATGGTTTGAAATGATTATTATTGGATCATTAATTAATTATATAAATCAATTCATTTTTCCATCAATACTTTCTACACAGTGCAATGTTAGAGGCTGGGGACAAAATGGAGAGGACACTGGCCTTCTGGGTATGGGGGGGCACAAACAGTCTAATATAATTCAGTGATTTTTCCACTCATAAGTCTGATTGGCACAGGGCATACACCTCCACATCCAGAGTGGTGAAAATCCTAGATGGGCAGACTGACAAGGACCACCTGCTCCAAACTCCCATTTTGGAGTCAAAGAAAGGGACCGAAAAGGGGTGTATGTCCAAGGATACACAGTTGGCTGAAAATATGCTGGTTGGTTCTCAACACCCAGGCCCCTTATGTGTAAATTACATTCAAGTATTTCCAAATGAATGCACATAGAGGAGTCTGATTCTCACCCATGCTACCTTTTTAAGTCTTTTAATACATGTGCTTGTCTCATCAAATACTTCCACTTCAAAAGATTTTAAGAACTGAAAGTAGTAAGTCATGATTTCACGGTAGTTATTCCCAGTTTTAGGGGACCAACTGCTCAGCGTCACAGAGAGTGGTCATGCCAATTTGTTAAATTGCAGATTTAGACCTTTTAATACAGAGAATGGCCCAAACTCCAAAGAAATAAAATAGCTCATCAGCCTGCACTTGACTAGGACAGTATATGCAGCTGCGTTGAGACCTGACTTTTAGGGATGGAGCCCAGGAGTCTGTTCAGGAAGAAGGACAGCCCTGCATATCAGCCTCCTAGATACGAGGACAGAGAGGTGCACTAGTCCATCTGAAGAGCAGGTGCACCAAATCTAAAACCCTATTGGAGGGACAACTAGTCCAGTCCAGTTAGGGGTATCAGTTAGCATTTTGTATCTGTATTGCATTCCGTAATGTATAAGGAGCTTCATTCATATGACCTCCAAACATTAGAATTCTCACATCATTTTTTTTCTGTTTCTGACAATCTAAACAAAACCAAACACAATAATTTAAGAAGACATCAGTTTAACTTTCTCTGTCAGCAGTAGCAGATTCTAACTATGCCTATCTCCTTCACCACTTCTTTGAGTAAGTAACAGAATTTAGAATTAATATGTTATACATTTAGAATTACACATTCAGAATTACAGCTCATGTAATCTTGGCAAATGTTATAAGTAGAAAAGAGAAATGCCTCATTGGTATGCCTGGTTTCTCAGACAGCCCAATCAGGGGCTTGGGACTATACACTTGTTTTCCTTATATGAATGATATTTCTGTAATAGTAACACCAAATGTATGTATTGAGAGCCTACCACTAAATCCTACTACTACTTCCATATCTTCAGAGTGAACTGAATGCACTTTCACATTGTGGGGTTTGTGGATTTAGGATTTCTCTTAAAGAACATATTTTAAATTTTTGGAAGAATGCCACAAAGTAAGGGAAAAAGGAAATTCAATTATAATTTGAGTTTTATAAAAATGCTATTTTGGATTGAGTAGCAGATTGAAAATTAGAATTTCCAAAGTGATAACCCAGGAGGAAAAATATTTCCTAGAGTTTAAAAAGACTGTGTATGGTACTTACACGGTACTGTCAGGGGCTGGAGAGTTGGTATCCTGAGTCCTCTTGACAAGCAATGAAGGTTCCTTCATGAAGTATAAAGACATCATTCTTAATTTGAAAACCATGGGCAGAAACAGAAGCCAGGGCCAATTTTTCCAGCACTAATTCTCGAGTCTTGGCCTCTGAAGACTGATCATGTTCTCTTTCAGAAAGCATATATTTTTACTCAGCTAAAACATTAAAATATCTTAGCTGATCGGTGAAGTGAGATTAAAGGTTTCTTTTTTGAATCATCAGATGGAGGTGTATAAGGCGGAGAGCGTGTAGGGCTTGTTCAGAAGAACTTGCTAAGGAACTCACCTCCCAGAATTTAAAAAAAATGATGTTGATATACCATCTTGATTTAAAACACTTATTTGCAGAGCCTAGTCATGAAATAGAGGAAGATAACAGCAGCTATGGTCACTAAAACTGATGTGCTATGATTCTCTCCACTGAAGTTGGGGACTAAATTTGCAGCATTCTACTTTGGAATTGATCACCTTCTCAGTTCTGTCAATAGCAGAGAACTTAGTCTCACCAACTCAATGTGGTTTAGGTCATGCCACCTCTGACGGTGTGATAGAGAAGCAAAGAGGAATAGCTCTAGGGAGGACCTGGGGAGGCTGCTCTTTTTCCAGGATCTTCTCCCTGCTCTTAATGCATAAATGGGTAAGCACAACAAATCTCTGTTCCCTTATACAAATATTATGGGTGAGTGGGGGCGGTTAGAGAGAACCCCCCTTTTTTTTGGTTTCCGGTAGCTTATTCTCATTCACCCAGTTGAGGGAGAGAATTGGCTGTCTATTCTAAGTGTACATAGTGTTTATCTTTAGAGAGTAGAAAGAGGTCTGCATATAATAAGATTTACTTAAAGTGATAGAGTAGAAAATAATTTCTGACATACCAAAACCCTCTTCACAGTTAAGCACCATGCAGGGACTCACATTCTTTCCATTCGTATCACTGTCTTTTCTCACTTTTCCACTTTTTTAAGAAATACCCCCTATTTTTTCCTGATTAGCTCACTGGAAATAGAGTAATTTTTTTTTTCCTGTAGAGATACACGTATGTATGGGATTTATGTAATGATTGCCCAAGGAAAAAATGTGTATTTTAAAAGTACAGAGGATGGACGATACTTTCAAAAAATATAGTCATTCTTCTCACTACAACAATGAGAGATAAGCAGGGAAGCTCTGTCGTTCTTAAATTAAAGACTATTAAAATGAGATATATGAGAAAGATGAAGGATGTGTTCCCTTTATCAGGCCAGAAATTGCAGAACCAAGTGTGATCTGTGTCTAACTCCAGTGACACTCTCTACCGGGATAATGACACCCTTGTACAATTTAGAGCCCCTTTAAGGGTAGCGTGGGCCTAAAGAAACAGAAAATGAACATCAGACTTTTTAATAATTAAGACTTGTATACTGTGGTTCAAATTTGTTACTTTAATTCCAGGAATTTGGCATCAGAGGAATGCTAAGGAGACTCTTTAAATTTTAAAAACTTCTCTCCATGCCTGATACAGATGCAAATTGCTTGCTCATTACATTCTATCAGCCTTTTTACACAAGTTTAACAAAGCAAAAACATTTTCTGGCAGAAAGACAGCTTAGCTGCCAAGCTCGACATTTCTATAACCAAATCAATATTTCAATAGCCTCCAACTATAAATCTGATGTGGATTTGAATTCGAGAAAGTAATGAATGATCCAATTAGAAAATAAACAAAAAAGTAAAAAAAAAAATAATTAGAGTGTTTATTCTTCCTTGATGATAAGGAGTCCTTGACAAGATAGAATGCTGTTCCCAGCAAGCCTTGTTCTATAGGTGTAATTGATCTTGGAAGTTAAAGGTTTGTTTGCATTTTTAACATTAGGAGTTAAATATATTGCTTTGATAGAGTTGTTAAGTGGCAGCTTACCCACACAACAGTTTATTACTCCTTTGTGTCTAAGGTATGCAAAAATGTTCTGCTAGGCAAGATATATTTATAAATGAGCATGGACATGATAACAAAATACTCAGCAGAGTCTCTATCATGTGGTAGAACCCCATTAACTGACTGTTGAGTGAATAATAAATGACAATGCATTTCTTTTTATAAGTTTTTCTTTTCTTCGGGGAGACAAGAATTTGATAAACATTTAGGCCCATCTGAATGCTCTATTCCACTGAAAACTTATTCATTCAATTCTATCCATTCATTCTTTCATCTATCCATCCATCCATCTACTCACTCATTTATTTATTCACTCAATCAATGTTTATTGTAACTAATATGATCATCATTCTGTGGAACATACAAATATGACCATGTTCTGTGCTAAGAATTATATATATAATATATATATATTATATATATATATATAAAGTAAGGCATACTAAAATCACTAAGGATGAAGTGATAAATATTCAGGAGAGGTGCACAATGCATCGTGTACATTCATTCATTCCTATTGGATAAACCATCCATTCCTGTAGAAAAGCTAAGCCCAGATGATTCAGTAAAATTTTATCATGCTGAGGAAGTAAAGCTCTGATTCACTGGTATGGAGAAAAGCATCAGACAAAAATGGATCCTGAGTGTAGAGGTCATAATTTTGTGTCCTAGCTTACCTGAAACATTGGAAAAATCAAATGATATTATTCTTAGAGGCCATAAATTCTAGGTGAGAGATATTTATTCTGCAGACAGTGGGGTTTTGAGCAGATATTCAGAACTTCATTCTTTGAAAATTTGCTCAAGGAGAAATGTGTTGTGACTGACACTAGGGAGTGGTTGAAACTAAAAGAACAATGAAGACTCTTGGAAAAACCAAAGTCAAGGTGTTGAGAGGTCTGCACTGTAGAAGTTACAGGGAATGTATGAAAAAGGTAGATGTAGGAAGTAAATTTTGAGATAGAATTAAAATGTCTTTAATTTATTCAACACATTTGATTTTCAACCTAATTCTCAGGACTATACAAGATGCTATGAGCATTTATATAAATAAAAAGCATCATATATATATTACATATGGTATATATGATATACCATAGTAGTATTCTTATGGGGCTCAAAATTTGTATTTTTTATCTATAGACGAGCAAGTCAAATAACTGCATGAATTAAAGGAGAAAATAATATCAAAGATATGTCTCAGGTTTCAAATCTGGATGAAAAAGGTGATTTTCAACAGCCTAGTGGAAGAGCACACAGGTTTTGGAGGCAGAACCACTTGAAGTCCCAGCTCTATCTCCCATTAGCTGTGTCACTTTGGAGTGGCTTGAACTTAATTTTCCTTAAGTTTCAGTTTCCATTTCTGTACATCAAGAACCATTATAAACCTTTACTGTTTGTGGTCAGAATTAAGTGAGACAATGGAAAGTGCTTACAATAGTAGTTGGTTAATGAGTAATTACCATTAAGATTGGCTCTAAAACGTAAAGTTAGTGGCATAATTTGTAGTGCAGATTATGAGTTCAATTTTATCCATATCCAAAAAAACAGTGAGAAATGTGGATCCAAAGAGCAAAGACTCAGGGATGCTAGTTGAAAAGGAAAGTGGATAGAGCCTCCCGAGGTGGGGCAAAGCAAAGAGGAAAGCCATGGACAGACAGATCCTCGAGAAATTCCTGAATTTAAGAGGTAGAAGAAAGAGCCAAAAAAATGAGTGAAGGAATTGGTAAATAGAACACACATGTATTTTTCATTTTCTTCTTTCATTAAATTAAAATCATTTGCTTCATTTAAGAAAAAAATATAAATTTTAATTTCAAGAAGCTTCATATTTTATTTAGCTTCATCACAATTCAGGTTGGCTTTCTTAAGAATCTTATTTGATATGAAAACTTTGTGTTTTGCTAAGCTACGAAATTTCTTCTTGATAATGGCTGTTTTGGGGTAGGACCATGTGATTTTTACTAGATCCTTACCGAAGTGTTGTTAGAGAACCTAACTGTTAACTTTACTAACTTCACTCAAGAAAATGGCTCTCACAGAGTTCAAGGTTGTGATGTATGACAACCTGCCTTTACCACCCTGCTTTTGTTATTTGTGAAAATTCCCATCTATGAATAATAACTAGTAAAGCTGTAACAAAGTGTAAAGAGAAGTGTCTGGATGATCTAATAATTTATTTGTTTTCCCATTATTATAGCTAAATCAGTGTTAGAAATCTCAGTATGATAATTTGGGGCCCTAAGTGTCATCAAAAGCAAAATATTCACACTCTCAGAATGAAGTTCTCAGAATACGAGCTCCAGAAAGCAAGCCAGGATTAATTAAGCCTTTCAGTATAGCTAGTGCATGCATTGTAAGAACTCAATCTGCTCAAATCATAGGGTTGTGATTAATTTCAAATTTTTTATGCTAACATTATTTACTTTTTTTTTTCTTTCCAAGTAGGAGCTCTAGAATCTACAGTGTTTGGAGTAATAAAAAATAGGGGGTATCTACTTCAGTTCATTAAAGGTAGGAACTTCATAAATAACCCACACCCAATTTCCTCTCTCAAACAGTCACTTATGAGAGACAACATGACAGGGACATAAAGAACATTAGTAAAGCTAAGATGACAGAGCAGCATCTTCTTACACACACAAAGTTTTTCTCTGTGTAGTTCCAATATAGCATGATTTATGTTCGGGGTAGATTTTTCCCTTATCAGAGCTTCCAGGTTAAATAATTTAAAGAAAATAATAGCATAACATTTGAATAAGTGCTATGATACAAGAAATGTAACTTATGGTTCAGAGATGGGGTGTTATCCTCAGCTTTTTCCAGTGTTTATGAGCCTCATGTTGCTTTCAAAGAGACATAAAGACATAGCTAGTAGAAATAGCTTCATTATTTTAAAATTCTGCAGCATCCTTTTGTTTTAAATAATACTATTCTTTCAACAAAGAGTGAAATGAAATGGGAACTAAAATAAGGTAGCCAGCTTGAAAGAATCCTCAAAGGAATGATGAAGCAAATAAAAAATATTTCTTTTTTTTTTTTTAAGATTTTACTTATTTATTTGACACAGAGAGAGAGAGACAGCTAGAGACAGAACACAAGCAGGGGGAGGGTCAGAGGGAGAAGCAGGCTCCTGGCTGAGCAGGGAGCCCAATGTGGGGCTTGAGCCCAGGACCCTGGGATCATGACCTGAGCCGAAGGCAGATGCTTAACGACTGAGCCACCCAGGTGCCCCATAAAAAATATTTCTTAAGGAATTAAGCTCCTGACATATTTTGAGTTGTTGAAGCAAGCTGACTTATCTTCATGGTCAAATAAAAATTAATTCATTTGAAGCAATTCTTCCAGAGAAAAATGATTTTAAAAGGACACCACTGAACAGTTAACAGCCACTTATTCAGGTGTTGATTACTATTACAGGTGTTGAAAATCCAGAGGACTGACTGTATTTCTGTTTCCTTCAATCTTACATGGGAAAACAATAAAATCACTGGTTAAAACAACACTTCAGAATCATTGATGAATACTCTTCCTTTCTCAATGCCGGAGCCTACTGTTTATTACTGAGTGACAAGGCACTTACTTCACATAATACTGTGCCAGACATCTGGTGCCGAAAACTGTGGGACTTGCTAAAAAATGACTAGAGTCTGAAATGAATTAAGTAAGGATCACATGGTAATTTGGTCATTTTAGCAAAATATGGAAATCATATGGATTTGGGTTTAAATTCTAGTCCTTTGGGGGCACCTGTGTGGCTCAGTCGGTTGAGCATCTGAGTCTTGATTTTGGCTCAGGTTATGATCTCAGGGTTGTCAGATCAAACCCCGTGTCGGGCTCTGTGCTCAGCATGGACTCTGCTTAATTTTCTCTCCCTCAGCATGGAGTATTTACAGCCACTACTTGATTTTATATTCTCTTCCTTCATATGGGATTCTATTTTGTGGAATTATAGCAAGGGGCAATTGTACTTAGTTTTAGTTCTACAAAAACATTCATGCATGAACGAAAGTCTATTATTGACTCAAGCGTCATCATAATAGGACCATGAAGTAGATTTTCTATGGTTAAAAACACTGCTTTTAAAGCTATGGAAAGTCATAAATGAGTCATGGCAACCTTTTGACAAAAGCACAGATTATACAGAAATGTATGATTCATCTGTGTTTTCCTTAAACTTTTACCTGGGTGAGAAAGAAGGTTGTACTGACTTGCGCATCTCCTTCTAGGATTATTGGGGTAGATGCTTTAACTATGAAATTTATGTTCCAAACTAGGGAATGCCATCTAATACAAGATCCTCTACTTTAAATTGAAATTAAACCTTTTTATTATAGTTTTCCTTTTTTAAACAACTTCTATTAAAAAAGTGGATTTTATGATCTGAAAAGGTTTAAAAGCAAATAATAAAAATTATTACCTACAATACTAAAATTACCTACAATAAATTACCTGTAATAAGAAAGAGCTAGAGCAAATACGACAAAGAATATGTATATATAATATATGATGTTTAGAAAAAAATGTTTCTCTCATTCCCTAATTCTACCCTTTCAACACATATAAGGGAAAATGGGTCCCATTTAGGATATTTGTGAGCTTTTCTTAAAAATTAGAAAAATAGGGAAAATTTTGTTTGTTTCTAGTTTTTTCCCTCCATTTTATGAAATGTTACAATAAATAAACTGACAGATGCATCATCTGTCATTTGTGTGAATAGATTTATAGGATAAGTACCTAGAAGTGTGATTGCTGAGTCATTGGATTAAAAACTTTAAATATTAAAAGAAAGGCAAATTTCTCTTCAATGTTGCACTAATTTATGTTGCCACCAAAGGCATATGAGCATAAACATTTCACCACATCCTTACCAGCATTAGATATTATCAACCATTTAATCATTGCCAATCTGATAAGCAAAAATGGCATTTTGCTGCTTTAATTTGTATTCTTTAATCATGAATTAGGTTTAAACTTTTCTCATATAATCATTAACCATTTGTGTATCTTTTTTTCTGATTTTTACCAGCTCAAGAAACAAGGCCAAAACAAAAGAATCTAAAAAACAAAAGAATCTAATCTCATTCTTCTGATGATCCTATGATATAGGAACTATTATGCAAATTTTACAAAAAAGAAATCTGGGGGCGCCTGACTGGCTCAGACAGCAGAGTATGTGATTCTTCATCTTGGGGTTGTAAGTTTGAGCCTAACATTGGGCATAGAGATTATTTAAAAAAAAAAAAAAAACAGAAACACAAAGAAATATTAAAAAAAAAAGAAATCTATGGCTAATAGATATTTAATATCATGCCCAGTATGACCAGACTGATAAATGGCAGAGGTGAAGTTTATACAGCAGCTTTCCTAACACCAAATGAATTGTCTAAACCACATGGCTGTATTGAGTCCATCTCCTGTTTATAGAGAGAATCATGTGGATTTTTCAGTTTTATTTATACTATAACATTTCAATCATTCAGACATTTCATCAGAAGGTATAAGCACCCGATGTGCCTGGCACTGTGACAGTTTCTATACCTACAGCAATAAATGATTCATAATTAATAAATTAAGTATATTAATGAATGTGGATTTTCTCTCAGTGTGTAATTCAAAGTAATTTTACAAGTAGTATTTAATTATAAATATGACAAGTACAGAAAAGGCAAATTACAGGGTACTGAGTATATGAATAGTAGAGGGCTGACTGGCATCATATTTAGAAAGCTTTGCATAAACATAATCAGGGTGCATAATTTGTAGAAAATACTTTGGAAGATGAAAGGCCGATAGCAAATGCTACAGTGAAAATGTCTTAAGAATTTCATTTATCCTTACAAAAATAACTTTATCCAAGATTTTTAACTTGGTTTAAAAATAAATCTCTTAAAAAACGTACAAACTTATTGGCCACTTGAAAACATTTTTTTTCCCCTGAAGTTTACTTCTCCCATAAGCAGTAAAGAGCAAGTGGGAGGACTGAGATTGCATTTGAGTGGAGAGAGGTGAACGTGTATATTTTGGAAATCCTAGGAAGGTGACAAATGAAGAGGCTGTTACAAGAGAAATAAACCCTGGATGGACAAGGAAAAATCCAGACCTCTTTTCTCATTCCTCTTTGTAATTAATACCCTACCTTTGCAGATATTTTTTTGGAGAAATTAACTGGGTCGGTAGTATAGTACCTTAACTGATCGAGTTAACCAAACCAGAAAATAGAACACTAGTCAGCTTTAGAATTCTAAACAGCTCTGTATATATTGAATATATTTCCATTAACCATAAAAAAGAGGAACTGTTTTAATACCAGAGAATACCAGTGGAAAGAAATTTATATTAGTTGAATCACATGAACTTGTCAGTGTTTGATCATTTTAATTTACAAAAACTGCAATTTTGTATGGTTTAAGTATGAATACAATACATGTAAAACAAATATAAGTGCTTTTCCTTTGTATTTACTCACAGATAGGTGAATGAGCCAGTCTACAGTTGATGTGATGCTTTTCATGTACTCACTTCTGTCATTTACACATATGAAAAAAAGTAAGAGAGAGATTTAAGGAAAAAAAAAAGGTGCAGGTTGGGGCACCTGGGTGGCTCAGTCCTTAAGCGTCTGCCTTCAGCTCAGGTCATGATCCCAGGGTCCTGGGATCGAGCCCCGAGTCGGGCTCCCTGCTCCGCGGGAAGCCTGCTTCTCCCTCTCCCACTCCCCCTGCTTGGGTTCCCTCTCTCGCTGTGTCTCTCTCTGTCAAATAAATAAATAAAATCTTTAAAAAAAAAGATGCAGGAAGGAGACAAAAATGCAAATATTTTAGAAACCCTTGTCAGCGGGTGTTAGATACTCAAGTCACAAAATGTATACATTTCTTTCCCACAATTCATCTCTTGCAAGTAGTTGAGATATAATGAGCCAAGGAGATGAGCAAATATTAGTTGTTGCCTGAAATATAGCATGTTGTAGTTTTGCTTTTTTTTTTTACTTTTAATTTTTGGGTTTTATTCCTCAAAAATAGTTCACTAAAAGAAAAAATAGTGAAAAAAGGAAAAAAATATAAAAATATTCATACTTGAGCTATATACTTGATCTATACTACTAAATACAGGTACATATATGCGTATATATGTGAAACATAGATGTATATAAATGTGTGTATATATATATATAAATGTACATTTAGATATCTTTATTTTTGTCTTAAAAGTGCTACATGGTTTAAATTATCATTAACTTAGATACTGCCTTTCTCTTTTGTGCTAACAGAGATTGCTTAGAATGCTCCCTGGTAATGGAAAATAAAGAATAATTTGATAATGTTATTTATTTATAACATGTTTTTATTGGAATACGGGTAAAAGTTGTTGAAGTCCATCAACCAGAAAATGTTCCAAAGACAAATACTACTTCTGCAAGATTAGACATGGAAGAATCATTTAAACCATGAGAACAGAGATCTCCAGAAAGGATAATTTATAGACTTTAAGCACAACCTAATGTGAACCAGCTACTGATCTCTCACTTTGTGCCAAGGACTATTCCAGGTGCGATGACACCAAAGTCCTCACTTTATTTATTTATTTTTTTAATATATTTTTCTTTATTAACTTACAAGAGTTTTAGCAACTTCCTAAATTACCCATATTGTGTGCTTGAATTTTTTTTATTAACATATAATGTATGATTTGTTTCAGGGGTACAGTCTGTAAAGTCTTTGCTTTAATAAAGCTTATTTTCCTGTATTTTCTCATTTTACTAAACTTACAAAGAGATCTCCTCTTTCTTGCTTTGGTGTATTCCAATGCAGCTTCTCTACCACACAAATAAAATAAGGAAATATTTGCAAAGATTTACTGTCAAGGCATGAAAGACCAGACATAAAGTGGAAATATAGAAAATGATCTAAATAATAAAGTGTAGGGTCAGAAAAAAAAATCTATTAGCGGTTTTGAGTTTACTGACATTCAGACATTTAAAAATATATCAAATTTGATTATATTATATTGTAGCACATTTAAACATAATACTTTTCCAGTAAATGAATGTTTCAATTTTTACAAATCTCTAGATAATTATTGCACAATTAATTATAAAAATCAATTACTTTAGTACAAAATGAATTTATTATAAAACGAATTTGCCTGGAGTGCTTAGATTAAAAAATCATCTTTTTTTTTTTTTTAGTGTCAGTAACTAAACTAAAGGCTACTATAAGATCTGTCCAGAGAATGCCCCGTAAGGAGACAAAAATGTCTGAGGGTGTGGTAAAAGGGATGGTATTCAGAGAGAATGCTTTTTCCCAGGGCACTTGACAAAAGCCTCATAAAAACTTTATTCACCAATGTTCCTTTCTGGTTCCCCATACCAGTGAGTCACATATCCTAAATCTAAGAGAAGTTTTAGAAATATCACAAATTCAAGCAAAATACATGTAAAAAGAAATTTTACCTCTTCAACTTTCTAATTCCGCATGAGTTAACACTTTTGATATCTGACTACAGTTTTGACATATGTATTTATGGATAGAGGTACTTGGCATTTAGTTAGATCTCAGTATTAATTTTGGTTCTGCCAGTTATTGACTCTCACCTTCAGATAAGATACTATACTTTACAAGTATACTGAAACTCTCTGAGCCTTAAGTCCTTCATCCGTAAAGTGGAAATAATATCACCTACCTTCCTAGGTTGTTCTAAGAATTAAACCAAAGTGTAGCAAATGCTTGGCAATGAATAAAAGTTAAATGTGATTACCTCTTATATTTTTCTCCCTCATAAAGTATAGTTTATTTATTTTCCTAACACATCTTTTTATTTAAAGTTCATGGGGAGATCTAGTCAAAGTTTCTCCATTTAAGAATCAACTTCTCAGGGCGCCTGGGTGGCTCAGTCGTTAAGCATCTGCCTTCGGCTCAGGTCATGATCCCAGGGTCCTGGGATCCAGCCCCACATCGGGCTCCCTGCTCCACGGGAAGCCTGCTTCTCCCTCTCCCACTCCCCCCAGGAGCTTGTGTTCCTGCTCTCGCTATCTCTCTCTCTGTCAAATAAATAAATAAAATCTTAAAAAAAAAAAAAAGAATCAACTTCTCAGCTATAATTATATTTCTGATTTATCTTAGCAATCTGTGGACATATTTTTTCCTTTTAGCATGGGAACATATCAGACAAAATCCTATCCCAGTCCATGACATTCAGATGCTCACACCCTCAATCTGAAGTGTTTACTTCCTTGATGTGTGATATACACAAGAAACACTCAATGAAATGTGGCAGAGAAGGTGAAGGACCACTTCTTAATAAGTGCCAATCTCTTCTTTTAAGATAATTTTTTTTCAAAGTGACAAAAGATACCAAGATCTCTTAGTGACTATGCATGATTCATTTACAAGAAACTATATAATTGAAAGACTCATGGTAATATAGAAAAAGTCCGAATCTTTTCTTTTCCAATTATTCACTTATAATGATGTGTTGTCTCTATTTCAACAGGACTTAACTATATAACTGTAAAATCATAAATTATGAAATGAGAAAAACAAACATAAAGTCAGTGACTGCATAGGGGAGATATATGAAGCTAAAATGAACTTAAAGCTCAGAAAATAGAGGTTCTAATTCTATCTCTGTTACAAACCATTTTTGTCTTTTTTCGTTTAGAAAAGAGATTCAAAAATTTCCCCAACATGCTATCCAAAGTATATTTTTAACTGATTTCAACAAATTAAGAGAAGAAATTTCTTTGCTTTATAGAAGGAAAGCAGACATGACCAATCACCCTCGGCAGTTTATGGAAGATTTAGGAATTGAATGAAAGTCTGCTTTTCTGCTAATCCAGTTTTCTTTCTACAAAACCAAGTCACCTTCCTGGAAGTAACTGCTACACACATGGGATTAATTATATTGACTTCCATAATATTTGTGAAAAGCAAAGTCTAATTCCATGCATTTTTTTCATTTTACAGATTGAGGGAGAGTGAAGAGCAAGAAACAGTACCCAGAATGAAATGATTATTCACTGGTTGGGGTGGAATCAAAACCAAAACCACCTTGTTCAATAACCTCCCAACATGGAGTCACTGAATAGAGAAATCCACAATAATTAAAGTCAAAAGTTATCTGTGTTTTTTCAAAACAATCAAATGTAACAATTAAAATAGTATGTGTTTTCCTGGGTAGACAACTGGACTTTGGGCATGTTCATTTAACTTTCTGGAATTTAATTCCAACATCTAAAAATAAAGAAATTGGGCTAAATAACCTATCAGTTTCCTTCCATCTCTAATACTGTATAATTTAACCTATAGTTATGAAAAGTATAGTTTTAAATATTATAAAATTTTGTTATGAATATAATTATATCATTAATTTCTTGAGCCATGGCAGTTAACTTATGCTAAAATTTTAAAATTAAAAAATATTGAAAGTAACAATAATGTTATTTCTCTATTTGAATTGTTTTTGTACCTTTGTTAATAATCAGTGTTCCAAATAACTGTGAATCCATTCCTTGACTTTCTATTCTGTTCCACAGATTTATCTGCCTGTCTTTACATCAACAGCACACTGTCTTAATTACTCTAGCTTCATCGAAATTAAAACTTCTCTTTAAAAGATCTCATTAAAGAATAAAAAGACAAGCTACAGACTGGGAGAAAATGTTTGCAAAGCATTTATCTGGTAAAGGGCTTGTATTCATAATATATAAGAATATCAAAATTTAATAACAAGAAAACAAATAATTCAATAAGAAATGGAGAAAAGATTTGAAAAGAAACTTCACCAAGAAAAAAAATGTACAGATGTCAGATAAGGAAATACATGAACAGATGCTGAATAACAACTTTGGTTTCTGGTTCAACATGCAAGCAGTTTGCAATTCACCACTCTATCCTAACAAGTGAAAGGCTGAACCCATTCATTGGGGATCCCCTCACTTTTGTGAGTCTTACCTCCAAGTGCTTGACCAGGTTCTCACAGAAGATTGAGGCAAAATTCTCTCTTGCTTCCAGTGGGAAGATGGGAGAAGTAACAATATGAAATATGCCAAAACATCTTCTCTTAGCAACACGTGTCCTCAGGAGAAACTATTTTACCAGAACCTAACCTGTCTGGGGGAAGGAAAGGACACAACTCCAAGCTTCTCCATTATGTTCCACATAAAGGGGTAAAAAACAACTGGGAAACACTGTCAAGTTCACTCTCCAGGAGTTTGGGCTCACCAGAAGACTAAGGCTAATCAGAGGAGTACAGAATACTTCTACTCCCCACATCTCACCACTACATTATTAGAGGCCTGGTTCCTTCAGTCCCTTTACCCAATACATTACATATACCTTTTAGCAAAGAATTATAAGGCATACTAAAAGGCAAAAACACAGTTTGAAGAGACTGAACAAACATCAAAATCAGGGTCAGATATGTCAGGTAGGTAACAATTACCATTTTAAAAGTCTATGATTCATATGCTAAGAATTTAAATGGAAAAAGTAGACAACAGCAAAAAATGGATAATGTAAAAACAAAGGGAAATCCAAGAATGAATCAGTTAGAAATGCTAGAGATCAAAAACACTGAAACAAAAATGAAGAATGCGTTGATGAGCTCATTAGGAGACTGGACACTGCTGAGGAAAGCATCCCTGAGCTTGATATATGACAATAGAAACTTCCACAACTGAAAAGCAAAGAAGAAAAAAAAAAAGACTAAAACAGATAAACAAACAAACAGGATATCCAGGAACTGTGGAAAACCACAAGAGGCACAACATATACATAAAGAAAATACAAAAGAAGAAGAAGGAGAGAAAGGAACAAATAATATTTGAAGTAACAATGAAAGAGGAATGCCCCCGAAACTCAAGTCAGACACCAAACCACAGGTCTGGGAAGGTCAGAGAACACCAAACAGGATATATGCTAAAAGCAGCCACACCTAGACATATACTAGTCAAACTTCAGAAAATGAAATATGAAGAAAAATCTTTTTTTTTTTAAAGATTTTATTTATTTATTTGAGAGAGAGAATGAGAGAGAGAGTACATGAGAGGGAGGAGGGTCAGAGGGAGAAGCAGACCCCCCGCTGAGCGGGGAGCCCGATGTGGGACTTGATCCC
The DNA here is from genome assembly GCF_054177405.1 of Leptonychotes weddellii. Classification (NCBI taxonomy): domain Eukaryota; kingdom Metazoa; phylum Chordata; class Mammalia; order Carnivora; family Phocidae; genus Leptonychotes; species Leptonychotes weddellii. The sequence goes on from NC_138373.1 coordinate 43,260,829, forward strand.
GGGACTCCAGGATCATGACCTGAGCCGAAGGCAGTCGCTTAACCAACTGAGCCACCCAGGCGCCCAAGAAAAATCTTGAAAAAAGCCAAAGGGGGTGGGAATCTTACCTATGGAGGAGCAAAGGTAAGAATTATATCTGACTTCTCATCAGAAACTAAGCAAGCAAAGAGAGAAGGAAGTGAAATAGTTTCAGTGTTGAGAGAAAAGAGACACTAACCTAGAATTCTATACCTTGCAAAATTATTCTTCAAAAAAGGAGGAGAAATAGACTTTTTCAAAGGGACGAAGTTGAGGGAACTTGTTGCCAGTAGACCTGCCTTGCAAGAAATATTAAAAGAAGTTCTTCAGAGAGAAGGAAAATAATACAGAGCAGAAACTTGGGCCTACATAAAGAAAGGAAGAGCACTGAAGAAAGAATAAGTGAAGATTAAGTGAAAGTTTTGTTTTCTTGTACTAGTTGATCTAACAGATAATGGTTTGATCAAATAATACTAGCAGCAATATATTAGATTATGTATGCTTGTGTGTATATATATAAGGGAAATGAATGACAGCAATGCTACAACAGATGAGGGGAGAGATTAGGAGAACTGTTATTGTAAAGCATTTGCACTACCTGTGAAGGGGTACAGTGTCATTGGAAAGTGGACTTGAATATATTGCAAAATCTAGGGCAACCACTAAAAAATGTCCTTAAAAAGTTTATTTGATATGCTAAAAAATGAGGAAAAAATGGCATCATGTAAAATGCTCAGTTGAAATCACAAAAGGCAGAAAATGTGTGAAAGACAAAAAATAGGAACAAATAGGGCAACAAATAGGAAATGGTAAAAAATATAGCTTATTAATCCAGCTATATCAATCATTATTTTAAAAATTAATAGTCTAAATACACCACTTCTAAGAGATTGTCACAGTGGATAAAAAAACAAGGCCCAAATATATTCCATCTACAAAAAAATCACTTAGTTACTTTTCAATTTAAAAATTTTAATGAAGTAAATGCTTCAATATTTTTTTTTATTTTTTAAAATACTGTTTAAATGCCATTACAGGGGCACCTGGGTGGTACAGTTGGTTAAGTGTCCAACTCTTCATTTCAGCTCAGGACATGATCTTAGGGTTATGAAATTGAGCCCTGCATCGAGTTCCACGCTGAGCATGGAGCCTGCTTGGGATTCTCTCTCACCCTCTCCCTCTGTATCTCCCCCACCTTGGGCTGTTTCTCTCTCAAAAAAAATTTAAAAATTAAAAAAAAATGTGAATAACATACGATTATAAGATACCGATCATTTTTTAAAAGATTAGGAAGCTACACCACAAACACAATTATTTACATTTAACATATTTCTGGGATGCCTGGGTGGCTTAGTCGGTTAAGCATCTGCCTTTGGCTCAGGTGATGATCCCAGGGTCCTGCTATCAAATCCTGCATGAGGCTTCTAGCTCAGAGAGGAGCCTGTTTCTCCCTCTGCCTGCTACTTCCCCTGCTTGTGCTCTCTCTCTCTCTCTGACAAATAAATAAATAAATAATAAACAAATAAACAAACTAATATATTTCTTGCTGAACATTTTTCCCACTACTAACATGAAAAAAACTCACTTTAAATATAAAGTTACTTGTAGGTTAAAATTTAAGAGATGAGGAATGACATACCAGGTGACATTAACAAAAAGAAAGCAAAGGCAGCTATGTTACTTCAGATAGAGTAGACTTCAGAGCAAGGAAAGTTAGTAGCCATAAAGTGGGGCATTACATAACGATAAAGGGGTCTTTACTCCAAGATGACATAACAATCCCTAATGTGTATATACTTAAGAACAGAGAGTCAAAATACATGAGGCAAAACTGATAGAAATGCAAGGAAAAATAGATGCGTCCACTATGACAGCCGGATACTTGAGCATCCCTTTATCAGAAGTGGACAGATCCAGCAGGGAGAATATGAGTAAAGACATAGTTGAACTCAACAGCACCACCAATCAACTGGATCCAATGGGCATCTATAGGCTCTTTCCTCCAACAACAGCAAATTATACATTATTTTCAAGCTCACATGAAACATTCACCAAGACAGACCATATTCTGGGCCATCAGACACATTTTAATAACTAAAAGAACAGAGGTCATACGATGTCTGCTCTCAGACCACAATGGAATTAAATTAGTAATGAAACTAGAATCACGTGTGGTCAGTGATTTTATGAAAGTTTACAAAAAGAGGCAAAAGACTCAGAAGAGCCAATTCAATATGTAAAAAAAAGAAAAACGAAGTTGGAGCACTGGTACTACCTAACTTCAAGGCTTCTTATGAACCTACAGTAATCAAGATAGTGTGGTGCTCATGAAATAATGGACAGATAAAGAGAGAGCCCAGATGTAGACTCACATAAACAGAGTCAACTGATCTTTAACAAAGAAACAAAGGTAATAGAATGGAATAAAGATGGTTTTTTCAATAAATGGCACTGGGACAACTGGACATGCACATTAGAAAATGAATCTAGACACAGAACTTATACTCTTCACAAAAATTAACTCAGAGTGGATCACAGATGTAAAACACAAAACTATAAAACTCCTAGAAGATAATTTTGGGTATGGTGATGACCTTTTAGATACAACACCAAAGGCATAATCCATGAAAGAAACAAATGATAAGAAGGACTTTATTATAATTAAAAACTTCTGCTTCACAAAAGACAATGTCAAGAAAATGAGAAGATGAGCCACGGACTGGGAGAAAATATTGGTAAAAGGCACATCTGATGAAGGACAATTATTATATATAAAGAACTCTTAAAACTCAACAATAAGAAAATGAACAGCCTGATATAAAAATGGGCAAAAGACCTGAACAAACACCACAGAAGAAATATAGACGGTTAAGTAAATATATGAAAAGATGTTCAGCATCATATATTTCCTCATCTTAAATGTATCACACATCACACATGCTAGTCTAAAATAATTTGTTCCTCTTCTTAGTTCAGCAAGTACTTTGTACTCCTCATGGCACTTCTCATTTTATAATGTGTATCCCCTCTGATAAGGTAAGCATTTGGGGGGGCACAAGAGCCATGTCATCTTCTGCCTTGAGGTTCACAAAATGTCTGAACAATGACTGAACCCCATAAATGCTTGGGCTTGTTGATTTTAGTAAGAACAATATTAAGGGCCTTATAATAGTGCTGGGCATACAGCAGGTCATCAGTAAATGTCAATTTCCTTTCTTCCTAGTGTGTCTCAGGTAATCAGATAAGGTATCTAAATTGAGGGACACCTGGGTGGCTCAGTCGGTTAAGCGTCTGCCTTCAGTGCAGGTCATGATCCCAGGGTCCTGGGGTCGAGTCCCACATCAGGCTCCCTCCTCAGCAGGGAACCTGCTTCTCCCTCTGCCTGCTCTGCCTGCCCCTTCCCCTGTTTGTGCGCGCTCTCTCTCTCTGACAAATAAATAAATAAAATCTTTAAAAAAAAAAAGGTATCTAAATTGATTGTTGGCAGTAATTCTCAAGTGTAATGTGAATTTTAATATATTTTTCCAAAACATCAATGCTGATTTCATTTATTTCATTAAAATTGGATCAATAATTATAATAAATAACCTAGAGGTGAGTATCTTACACAATCACTGAAATAGTGTAAGTCCTTTTATATATTGTATTTTGAAACAAATGTACTTTTGTTTTCCTTGCTTGTGCTTTATAGTTATTTATATTTTATTTCTGAATATATATTTAAATAGTTATTTTTAATTCATATAGAAAAATCTGAAAGTTTTTAAAACCCTAACATCCCCAAATTGTGTTTTGTGAAAAATGTTATCAAATTGTTAATGAATATTCCTTCCAAAAGAGATAGAATTTGGGAAATGTTGCTTTATGATAGCTTTTAAAATGCTAATGTGCATCAAGAAGCTCCAGGTGAGATGTAAGATTCAGTTGTTTCCAATAATACACGGCGATGATACCATTTGTTGTTCAGGTTTGTTTGGGTAGTTTTTTTGAAACACCTTTTAATATTTCTTATCATTAGCTCGTCTTCTTTTTTTTTTTTGTATTCAAAATACACAGGAGAAAACAAATAGTAGAGATAAAAGTAGAAATCAATGAAATGGGAAACAACCTAGGAAAATGTCTAAATCAAAAATTGGTTATTTTGAAAAGATTAATAAAATTGTTAAATCCTTGGGAAGACTAATCAAGAAAAAGGGAATATAAAACTGGGAATGATAGGACGTCATTATAGATCTTAAAGATTTTATGAAGATCTTGTTAATGATTGTAACAGCTCAGGTAAAGAACAAGTTCCTTGAAAATATATCATATCAAAACAGAGACAAGGAGAAGTATGAAATTTGAATAGCGTTTATTTAGCCAAGAAATTTATTTCAAAAAAATTTTTTTAAAGAAATTTAATTCATAGATAAAATCTTCTTATAAGGAAATCCATAGGCCCAAATGGCTTGATTGGTGAACTCTATCAAACATTGAGCTAGGAAATATTACCAATTCTACATGTACTCTCAGAATATAGAGGAGAAGGATTACTTTTCAACTTATCTCACGAGGTGAGAAGAACTCCGTTTCCAAACTTGACAATGTCATTACTAGAAAATAATCAAATACCAACATCACTCATGAACACAGATACAAAGATACCTAAGAAAATACTAGGAATATGAATCCAGCAATATAGAGAGAAGATAATATACCATAACCGAAAGTTCTCATCCTGTGAATATAGGTTAAAATCAATCAACATAATTTATTATGCAAAAGTTTTTATATCAGTAATTTTCTTCCCAAAATTATACAGCTTTTCAAGTATGCCCCTATTTTCTTTGTGATCTATATGTGAAATGAGTGGCAACTAAATAAATAAACACTGGCTCTTTTAAAATTAACTCTACTTGGGCATTCACCTGCTTACGCAACATAAACGGCTAGCTCGCTTCCCTTTACTTACTGGAAATCAGATGAACATCATTTTAATGTTATGTAATATGTTTGCCTAAAGTCCTTTGGTATATATACCCAAAGTACTGGCCATTGAGACTTCTTAGGTCAAAATGCCCCATGAGAAAGTAGTGATTTCTGCCTACTCTGCCAGGTTCAGAAGCTCCAAGTGGAAAAACCCCACAGCTTGAGGCAGTTTTGTCACAATTATCCAGGGCTCAGAGCCTACACTGTCAAAGAGGGTAATTGTGAAAGCCACACAAGCTGGTGGCAGGGAGGGACCAAGCTGTGTGAGAATGTCTGGCCAATGGATTGCCAAATGCTGAGCCAGGGCTAGATGCTGACCTACTTAGTAATGTGCAAGTGCAAAATTATGTTTTCCAGTCTCCTGTTGGAGTAGACTCAGATATAACTGAATTCTCAGGTGACCTACAGCTTCTAATCTCCCTCAAACAAGGTGGTTTCCTGAGTGACCGAGACTAGTCATTGGAGTCAAAGAGTAGGAATACAGTAACTGTATCATTCCCATTTCTCTTTTGCCTTTACTTGTGTAATATATATACAACTTGCAGATGTTTTACAAATGCAAGGTGTGTTTACTAACTAAATTGGGGACTCATAGGAAATATATACATATATTTATTTTATTTATATTACTCTGTATTGTATATATATCTACATTTGTATATATACGCAAATTTATTCACACTCCAATTTATAAATCATGACTTAACAAATTAATATTTCTTTTTTTCTAAGTAGGCTCCATGCACAGTGGAGCCCAATGCAGGGCTTGAACTCACAAACTGGAGATCAAGACGTGAGCTGAGATCAAGAGTTGGGACGATTAACTGACTGAGCCACCCAGGTGCCCCTGAATATTTTTCATTATCTTACAAAATAATAGCCATTCTTTTGATAAATTCCCTTCAGCATTTGATAGTCTTTATATTTAGTAATATAAATTCTCAATAAGTGATGATTACTTAACTAATTACTTATTCTGCATTTATATTACTAAATAACCTATGTTTTATTGGTGGTCACCTGACCAAACTGGGTACTTGCCATACACCGGTGAGGAACAACAAAGAACAAAAAGCTTGCTTGGAAGGTCTGGTTTAGTTCAATACAACTGGCTGAAATCTGCCACTGGACACTGAAAGCCAGAAGGTCTCATTGTCACAGAGTGGCCTAGTTATGACTTTCCCTTCCTTCCCTATAGTTTATTTTTTTCTGAGCAGTTGAGTGTGGGATCTCTTTCTCAGAGCCCTTTCTATGGTACATCCAATCTTCTATGGCTATCCTAATTAAGCATAGTTTTGTGGGAAAATGTAAGTTCATAGGACTATTTATGCCTTGCTACTTATCTGCTAATTTTTCCCCTGGATAAAACCTATTCCATATTTATACTGCATTACTATGCTTGCCATAACCAAGTACCACAGATTGGTGGCTTAAACAACAGAAATCTATTTTCTCACAATTCTGGAGGCTAGAAGTCCAAGATCAAGGTGTCAGCAGGGTTGGTTTCTTCCAAAGCTTCTCTCCTTGGCTTATTGAGGGCCATCTTCATGCTCACATGGCATTCTTCTGCTATATGTGTCTGTGTCCAAACTTCCTCCTCTTATAAGGCCACCAGTCATATAGGATTAGGGCCCATCCTAATGATTGCATTTTAACTTAATTACTTTTTTAAAGACCCTAGCCCCCAAATTAGTCACATTCTGAGCTGGCAGTTAGTACTTCAATAAATGAATTGAGTGGGGGGCAGGAGACACAATTCAGCCCATGACGGGTACCTTATGTTTCTAGTGGTGTATCTATCTCCCTTTTCCAAATAGTACACAAGTATTTATGGAATATCATGTTTTATCTGTGACCTTTCTGTTCTTTCTTATGCAATATTATATCAATTTTATATATAATTTTACTTATATTTGTTCCTTATCTCCAAAACTGGCTTGTAAACTCCTTGAAGGAAGCATCTATGTTTAAAACTAAGGATGCCTGACAATTATTAATTGCTATAAGATGATATCTGAAAGGAACAAAGCCTAGAAATTTATGCTTTCCCATCCCTGTCTATAGGGATATAATAAACATATTGCCTTTGTGAAGCCAACAATTTTATATTCATTAAAAAATGGACAGCAATGTGAAATCATCCTTTCAATGCTAAAGCAGACTTTTAAACAAGATGGTGATACATCCATTTCCCCTCCACCCCCACTCCACGGCATGTATAAGTTACGGCCTTTGCCAAAGAGTGACATACAAAGAAGCAAATTGAAAATTCACTATTTTCCAGTGTGGTAAGATTCACTTATTCATTCAATAAGGATTTATTGCTTTGCGATTATGTGCCAGGAACAGGGCTTGGTGCTGGTAATACCTTAGTGAACAAGACATAGATATGCTACAGAACAGTAACTGAGTTTAGATTTTTACATCTCAACCACTTGAGTGTAGATTAGCATATGAATGAACCATACAACTTATTTTCAGTCACAGTTTTGGTCTAGTCTTTGATATTCTTCCTCTATCACATGAAATAGCTTTTCTTTCATAAGCAGAAGAGGAACAGGATGAAATAGAGAGCTCTGCTACTCCTTGGCCAATTTCTTTATAAAATTACATTTGGGGAATATCTATTTAATTGGTCCCTCCAAGGCCTGTAAGCTGGAAAATTTATAGGCTGTTATGTGGTGACAAAGCATAAAAGTGGTCCAAGTAATTTCTGAAAGGTGCTACCAAAATAAATGAGTTTTACCAGTGATATCTCTATAAGGTCGGCTGTCATGTGAAGATTCAGGAATTCAGGAATTTACATCCTATTGCACTTAGGACCCCCTAGTAGAGGAGAGCCATATGACGTACTCTGGACCAATTACATTTTCCCATAACATTTTCTAACTTAAAATAGAAATTTCACCCATTTCATGGTGGATTCTATGGAATGGAATATCCGATTGTTACTTGCACATATGAAGGAAGCTTTTCTAAAATCAGCAGAAAGGGGGCATGGGGTCCACATAGAGATTCTGGATTTTACTTTGTATATAATGCTACACAATCTGACTTCTTTTTACCACCCCCATGGCTAGTTTCCTGGTCCAAACCACCATTACCTCTCAACTGCCTACTAACGGAGTTCTTTCTTTCTTTCTACATTTGTCCCTTTAAAGTCTTTTCTCAATAAAGTATCTAAAATAACCCTTTTTAAAAGTTTAAGTGAGACCATATTACCACTCAGTTCAAAATTCTCCAGTGCTCTTTATTTCATGCATAGTAAAAGCCAAAGTCTTTGCTGGGGACTACAAGGCCCTAATCTATCAGTCTCCATTATCTGGTGTGCAAATATTGCAGAGGAGAGGGAGAAATGAAGTCCAAGAGGTAATGGGGACAGATACAATAGATCCCTGCTTTTTTGCAAGCACACCAGCCTCAGTCATTCCTCAGCATAAAGAGTTCTTCTCCCATCTACCCAGGTGGCTCTTCTTTGCCTACTTCAAGTCTTTGCTCAAATGGAACATTTTCAGAGATCTCTGACTTGACTATGCTATTTAAGATTCAACAACTCTGGTACTTCTTATCCCCCTTCCCTGCCTAATCGTTCTCTCTATCAGGTTTCATTACATTCTTTTGTACTTATGTGCATTCATAATATATTTCTATATTGTGTTCTCTGTCTGTTCCCTCTAGAATATAAGTTTCAACACCAAGGGTTCAAGCCAGTGGCTGGTAGGAAAGTAGTAACATTAAATAAATTGTTACTCTGAATGAATGAAAGTCACAGGCAAAGCTCTGGATTGTATTAGAGTAACATGTGGAGAATGACCAAGTAAGCTTTGTAGCTGTACCCAGCGAAGGTCTACCTGACTATTGGAATTACATGAGTATAAATGGGTGGAAGGTAAAAGAGACATGAATGAGTGTCAAATCAAAAAGTTCTTAAAGGTAGAATTGTAATTTTGGGTAGAATGAAAGTTTGGATGGGGCATTTCAGGTGGAAGATCAGATTTAAACTACATTATTGTTTTTGCTAAACTAGTAAAGTTTAAAAATGTCCCCTATAAATTTCTAAACTAAAAATTCAATTTTATGCCAGTTTCCATAGACACACATTTGTTGTCATTTTAAATAAACTGAAGTCTTTTGAGGACATCAAAAGATGGTAAATGTCAGGTTCCTTTGAATGAATTCCAGGCATAGCCTTGTATCTAGTACAGTCAGGAATTTCTCCAACTATGGGTGTTACCCTAGGCCTTGCAATGAACTAGGCCTTATAATTACAATTACAGATTTCTTAATTTCTTGGTCTGCCTTTATGCATCATTTGCCACTTTGAGCATTAAAAACTTCCTCAACAATTTTTATGTATTTGCCATGAATTGCACACAATCAAAGGAGACACCAATGCAAAGTGCCACTTTATATTTTCCCTGGAATGACATCTTTCTTTTTCTGGGACCATGTGGTTCTGTGTCTCTGTAATAAGTGTAATGTCCCAAAATTTATGAGAAGAACATATGTAACCTGCTTTGCTTTTAGCTAAAAGTGACCAACACAATTCGACCTCTGAAATGTCCCATTTCCTGGAATTCACTAATCTCTACATTATACCCTAAGTAACAGTATCAGTCCCATCCTGAGGGTCAATATTCACGTATGACTACTGACCTGTCATATAATTCTTATTTCACAGAGATAATGAGACCAATTCCCATTCCTAAAGTTAATACGCAACCTATGAATTAAACATCTTATGGCTCTAGAATAGAGGAAAAAGTGAAAATAATAAATAAGTTCTTTCTCAACCATCATTTTGGGAATTCCCTGGTGTGACTTTAAGTTATCACTTGTGTGCTCAACATTCTTATGCCATTTCCTTCACCTTAAAGGTTATATTTCATCATAGTATCTTAAATTGCCTCTTAGGCAGAGTTTACCTTTAAAAAAAGCAAGAAAGTAGAGCACACGAAAACAAATGCAGTTTAATGTCTTAATTGTTAAAACATAATAAAAACTTGGCATATAAGTTAATACAGCACCATTTTTGCTCAATTTTATTTTATTTTTTAAACATGAGGGTTTTTTTAAAAAAATTATTTATTTATTTGAGAGAGAGAGCGAGTGGGGGAAGGCGCAGAGAGAATTTTCAAGCAGCCCCCCACCCCCCAATGAGCACTGAGCTGCTTGATCTCAAGACCCATGAGATCATGACCTGAGCCGAAACCAAGAGTCCCACATTTAACTGATTGAGCCACTCAGGCACCCTTTGCTCAATAATTTTAATTAGTTACTCAAAACTATAAGCAGTCAGAGTCCATACAAATAAAAGTTTGAAAATTAGGACAAAGTAAACACTAAAATATAGGGTTTAGTTTTGCATTTCTCAGCTCTCCTCCTCTGCCTCTTTAGGTTAAGACCATGAAATATATAACAAATTTAAGGATCGTTCAGACATAATGCAAAAAGAAATTATTAAGTGCCTATTATGTCGCAGGTGCCGCTACTAAGCATGATTCTGTTAGTGTTCATTTGTTGGTGTTCCTATAAAATAATCTGTGTAATGTGTCTCTGTTGGCACCGCTAGATCTAATGGGAGCCTGTTTAACCTTAGCTGTCATCATTGCTATTGCAAAGCCATGAAAGTACATCCTGGTCCATGTGCCTAGGGCTTAATACAAAGAGAGTCAACCAAATGAAAATCAGACTGTGTTTAAATAGAAACCTGGAGAAGGCTTGAAATGTATTTAGTCTACCAACAGTCTTCTTTATGTTTTTATTTGGGTTTCATGGGAATGGGTTTCTGCGTGGGAGCTTTGATGCTTTAACTGCAGGGAAATATATGTGTTTTCTTTGGCAAATATTAAAGAGAGCCATAGAAAGGCATCCTGACAGATAGAAGCAAATGCTGGAGTAGAACCGTGTGATGAATTTTATGTAATCCTAATAATTGTGTTTCATTTTTACATAATTTCAAATGTATAATAAAGAAATTGTCATAATGTGGAAATAAACAATACTACTGCTTCTATTTTCCAGAAATCTGAAAATTAGCGATTGTTGAAAATTGTTTTTAATAAATATGGAATCTGTGTGCATACTAACTAAAGGTAATATGGATTCAAAGTGATGTCTCAGAATCACAGATTAGGATCAGAGTATCTAAGGAAAATGTGGTTGCCTCAGTCTTGGCATTTGAGAGTTTTTCCTACCCTGGACTGGTGGCAGGGACTAGCCACATAGGGAAAGTAAGAACTGAAGTCTCAGGTCAGATCCATCTTTCAGTTCAGAGGAAGGTCATAATTGTTTCCTCAGTAAGACACCAAGCCTTCAACATTGACAATGGCTGTGTTTGCTAACTTTCAATCCACACATTTCCCCCAATTCTTTCTCTTCTGTAACATTTTCTAAATCTCCATTCACAGCTATCCATGTATATAGGTTTATTTAAGTGAAACAAAGTTTCTTATTTTTACTGATTCTACATTTGCTTCATTCTAATTTCAACAATTAGTTTGATTACAATTTTGGAATTTAGTGAATAGGTCCAAATTCACATTTTCTCCTATTAAAAAAGAATTCTCCCATTAAAAAATGAAAGAGAAAACTAACAAGCAAACAAAACTTGCTAAAGTTTCTCTTTACTGTTAAGATAAAGCTACACTGGAATATATGCAGCCATCAAAAGGAATGAGATCTTGCTATTTGCAACGACGTGGATGGAGCTGGAGGGTATTATGCTGAGCGAAATAAGTCAATCAGAGAAAGACATGTATCATATGACCTCACTGATATGAGAAATTCTTAATCTCAGGAAA
>NC_138373.1:43273117-43290200 GCF_054177405.1 Leptonychotes weddellii
AGGGGAGGGGGGTGGGGGAATGGGTTAGCCTGGTGGTGGGTATTGAGGAGGGCACGTTCTGCATGGAGCACTGGGTGTTATGCACAAACAATGAATCATGGAACACTTCATCTAAAACTAATGATGTAATGTATGGGGATTAACAAGAATAAAAAAAAAATGGGCGCCTGGGTGGCTCAGTTGGTTAAGTGACTGCCTTCGGCTCAGGTCATGATCCTGGAGTCCCGGGATCGAGTCCCGCGTCGGGCCCTGCTCGGCAGGGAGTCTGCTTCTCCCTCTGACCCTTCCCCTCTCATGCTCTCTCTATCTCATTCTCTCTCTCAAATAAATAAAATCTTTAAAAAAAAAAAAAAAAGAATAAAAAAAATGTACATGACATACAAAAAAGACTGCATTAATCCTTCTAGACTCAATATCAGCTAATGAACTAAAAAAGCTCTTCCAGCTACTTCCTGTAGTGAACAATTGTTGTGCTCTGTTTATCAAATAGCTCCTTTAACATGAGTACATTCTTAGTTTTATTAAATCCATTTTTAAGTATCATCTCTATTTAGACTTCATCTTTAGTCGGTGGCTATCAGTAGTGATGAGGAAATCTCCAGAAGATGAAGAGTAAAAGGAAGGATGTGCCTGTGACTTAGGGCAGAACCTCTGGTCTAAACAAAAATGGGCAACATTGTTGAAAGTCATTTTCATTGAGAGAGTAGATGTGTATTTGTTTTACCTCTAAGTAGAACAGAGAGTTTTACTTTGTTTTGTTTTAAGTAGGCTCCAAGCCAAGCGTGGAGCCCAGCGTGGGGCTTGAACTCACAACCCTGAGATCAGGACTTGAGCTGAGATCAGGAGTTGGACACTTAACCAACTGAGCAACCTAGGCACCCCCACAGAGTTTTATTTTTTAAAGCAAACCCCTATTTTAATTGTTAAACCACAAGCTAATTCTGGGTTAAAGCTTCTACTGATTATAGTTATTCTAGATATTACATATTTTCCTATGTACCTCAGTTCAAATTTAATAGTCTTTTTCTTATCCTGATTTCCTCACCAATTTTATTTGTCACATCTATAGTCACAAAAAAGATAGATGTCTTTGGGTGAGTTTTGTGGACCACCTTGGATAAATAAATGAATTTCAACTTAGGAATAGCCTGTTTTTCTAGGAATGTTGTTTTCTCAACATTAGATTTTGGAGTATATTTCTGTTTTATTACAGTAGAATAGATGTGGCCTAAATATCATCCTCTCAACTAGTCACACCTAGAGAGACAAAAGTCCAATTGTAATACTGTATAATTTTATACTTAAGAATACAAATTAAGTATCTCATTTTTTAACAATTTGATATAAAACAAGATTTTTTCATGTGCAGAAAATTTTATGTAGGGAGAAATTTACAATTTAAAGTAGCAATGTCAAAAGAAATTATCAACATAAAGGAACTCTCTCCTTTTCTGAAGGAGCAAACTTGAAATTTCTAAAAGACATTTTTTTTTCCTTTCTAAGTCACTGAAATTGAAACAGCTATTTACTCACAACACTTAGCATACACGTACGTTATGAAATGAGATATGTGGGCATAGCTGGTAAGACTAGTGCATTCAAAGACAGCATTAAAAATCTAGATATAAACTCCTTGGTCCCACTATTCTTAATTTCCCCTCTGTCTTGTTTAAAAGCTTTCTTTCCTGAGAGTAATGTTCATTAAATGAATGCAGTATCCTGTCAAACAGTATTTCAACTAGTAACTCTGATGGTGGGGGAAGGGATGAGTATTGAATTAAAGACCTACCTCGCTAGAAGGAATTATTATAGAATGCTAACTATAATTAAAGAGTTTTATAAACCCAAATTTGGCAGCCCTGGCATCCAAATAAAATCATATTATCTTTAAGTGGAAAAGTAACTTAGAAATTATCTGTTCAACCAAGACAGACAGAAAACCCTGAGCGGGGTTCACATGGTACTGTTTATTATATGAGCAGAATTCCATGAACTACCACTGAACAGGTAATGTTTGCAGAGAAGAGAAAATAACCAGTAGTCATTAGGCACTTAGAGTTTAGAAATTAAACATTCCACACCATGATGGGAATGGAAACAGTGAGTGACATATGTTACAAACACCTAGCCATTTCCTTTCCTTAGAATATGCTTGCTATTATGTAATACTGAAGAGACAAAAATAACAACAAAGGAAATGGCATTTTCCAAGGGTATTTATCACTAGAAAGCACTCCCCAGGACTCCAGTCATTATCAACTTTTTAAAATAAATAGTGGCTTGTAGTACTGACTTGGCACAATAGGGTTGACAGAGAAAATGCAGTGGTTTGGATGTCTGGAGCCATGGACAAGAGCAGAACCCATCTTGTGCACGTTACAAAGTATTAGCAGCCACCCACTGTGCCCACTGGAATCCCCTCCTGTGCTGAAAAACCACTGAAACTTAGCCTTGCCTTTTGTAGACATGGATCCAAGCAATTTAATATGAAGATTTTCAATTGAGTTTCAGGTCGTAACTTATAAATATGCTGACTACCTACTCTAAAAATGAAAGTAATTTATTTGCTAATGGAGAATGGTAGGTATTGGAACAAAGTTTAGATTAGATTAGAAAGAAATTCTATGGTTCTTTTCATTGCATTTTCACACACACACACACACACACACACACACGCACACACCAGTCTTGCAAAGAATAAAACTTTTGGATGTGAAAAACAATATTAGAGGCGTTACAGAGGTAATTTAGATTCATTTCAATAAAGAAATGTTTTGACTTTATAAAAAAAAAAGGTTCTGGATGCAGGATGTTAAAATTTAATTTCTATACCTTAGGGTATACCTGGTTAATTTATTTAAGAATACTTTGTTTAAATAGGTGAGCTTACTGACCATAGTAATACTATGGCTATAGATTCCACCATAATTTACAAATTTATGCATTGTCCAGAAAATTCTACAGCCTCAGCATCCCACCTTATTTCTTCTAAACTTCACCAGCCAAATTAATTTCTACTTTCTTGGTATGTCTGTGCTTTAAATATGTTAATTTAGCACTTGGCACATTGCATTATTATTATTAATTGTAAATGTGTTTATTTTCCCATGGATTTGGAGCAATTTTGATGATACGTACCCTGCATCTTATTTAGATACAGTACTAGGACAAGACCTGACTTACAGGATATTTCTCAACAACACTTTTTCTACTTCAACCTAGCAAAAGTTCATCTCGTTTTTACCTTTATAGTCCCTCAAATCTTTCTCTTGAAATGCTTTTGAATATCAAGTAGTTGGTCTGAAGTGGACCGTGCCTGAGACTTAAAAATCAGAATTAGCAGCTACATTACTATATTTGAAATGTGCGATCTTCAACAAATTATTTAAACTATTTAAGGTCTCCTTTTTCTCATCCATGAACTGGGTAGAATGACAGTAATTGCACATTTTCTTGTAAGGATTAGCAATATATTGTATATAAAAGCACTTTGTTTAAAAGCCCTGTATTAAAAGAAAACATCTATATTTATCTTGTTTCTGTATGAGGTAACCTATTCAATTTTAATGGCTGTTATGTATTTTTTTGATTATGTAAATATTTCCTAAAATGTGTACTTTCTGATGTTTATATGGAGAGAAACAGCACACAGTGAAAAAACCAGACCTGCAAAGCTCACATTAACATGTTCTTATATGTTCTTATAAATACAATTTTTGATTAAATTAATTTGCAAACTAAAATACTTCTCAAATTGTTGATCAAAAGTTTATCACAATTCACTCAAGAATGAATGTGTATATTTTTGTACATGTATGTTGATTTGCATCTTTGTAGGAATAGAATCTTGAGGACTGTTTTCATAACACAGGCAAAATTAAGTGAAAAATAGGACAATTATTATGGTCCCAAACCTCAATATTCTTCTTCTTCTTTTTTTTTTTTTCATTAAAATGCCAAGGATAGGAAAGTTGTTTCAACCCAGAGCCCAAGTTCCCAATTTTGTATCCCATTCAAATACCTACATCTAAAACTGCACATCTAAAGTACATCCTGCATAGAGGCATGCACACATTCTCTTTCCATGTGGACTTCACTATTCTGAAACATACACATTTGGAAATAAATGAAAAAATATCTTCAGTTCTTTGAACTGTGGCAGCTAAGTCCATTTTTTTTCCATGTCCTATAAATGAATCCCATTAAATTGCTGAAACGGTATACAGTATTTACATGCATTTAAATTCACTATAAATATTTACAGAACTTCAAGACGAATGCCAGTAATATAAGCTAAATATGTCTGACCACAATTACTTTTCATGAGTAAACGGGTTTTGCCAAATGGCATTTTTTTTTCAAAACTAAGTATTTTGGAATTCTGTTCAGATGACAGCAATATGTAGAAAATCACACTCTACAACTGTTCACATGAAGTTGAAGGAAACTATAGATTTTTTAAGAGATTCATTGTTAGGTATCTAGGCCTTACGCTTCTTGATAGTGTTCTTTAGTGTGTGTGTGGGGGGGTGTGGGGGGGTGTACATGTGTGTGTATTTTAAATGGGAAGAAAAATGAACCAGGGGAAGTAACAGAACTATGAAATGGGAGGAAGGTGGGGGAATGGGGTTAAGCAGAAGATTCTGTCAGGAGAATTGTGAGACTCATGATTCAAATGCTATTTTTAGCAGAAATTTCTGGGGAATTAACTGCTTCCAACAGTTTACTAGAAACTACTTTGATTGCAATGAGTTTCTAGCAGTGACACGGGTGAATTTTTAAAGCTTGGAATGTGATAGGGATGTCCATAAATCCCTAATTCAGGGCCCATTGCCGTTCCTACTCAGGTCAGTCTATAGTGGTAACAGCAAACATGTCGAATTTCTCTCTATCACGGAAGCAATGAGGCTTATCATCATTGCCATGCTTTTAATAACATCACTTTTTTAAATGGCCTTTTCACAATGTAATCTGTGACCTACATAGAAAATGTGCTTTTCTGAAAGCCATATTTACATTTTGACTATGAGTCAACTCAACATTCTAAGTCAGAAGTAAATAGCAGAATTATAGCACAGACATTTACCAAATCTGCAAGGAAGAGCAAAAACAAAGTTGTGAAGAATAACTAATAAAAAAAAGCTTACTGTATGGGGAATTTATGATTCTTTGCACATGGAGTTTGGGAGAGGACACGCATATTGATTTATTTATCCATATATTCAATACCTAGGTCCTTAAGGAGATGGGATAGATTTTCACTGACCTGACCACAGGAGTTCTATATTCTAGTTCTTTGTTCAGCACCAATTAAATATATGACCTTTGAAAATTTGTACTGAATATCTGGGCCAGGATCTCTCGATCTAGATAATTAGAAACATGCCTACACTATTCTTACGGTCCCTTCCAGTTTAATGATAATATTCGTCATTTGAAAATATTATAAAGACCCCTAAGTAAGGAGCAAACTAAAAGCATTCCCTGCATGTCAGACTTCCCTGTTACACCAAGAGATATTCTATATATTTTAGAAAACAGATAAACTCACTTTTTTGTACCTGCAACAAAACACACATACTGAGCCCTTAGCAAAAAATTAGTAAATAAACAAAATAGCAATGTCGTAACTGACATCATGAAGGAATCTTGGGGTAATAGATGTTTACTAACTTGAACAATGAATCATGGGTGTAGAGTATAATGAAGAGGCTGTATTTTGTTGTTTTCAATTCAGATCTAAAATAAGTACGTAATTTGGAATATAGTAATTTACAGAATAATGACTTTGTACACAATACCATGTATTTTCCAAAGAATTTTAAAAATTTTATTTAAAAAATCTGATCATCCTACCACAGGCAAACTAATAGTGAATGAAATAAGGTAAGTGGCAAGTAGCCTGTAGAAATATTTGAAGAAATATATATTTGGCTATCCTCCTTTCCCCCAGATAAACATTTGTTTTTCCTCATCAACTGAAATGATCAGTTTCCAAACACACATATGCAACTGAAGCAAACATGTGGGTTGTTATTACACACCCAGAAATAACATTGTACACTTATTAAAATAATCCTTTCATTTGGAATTTTTGTCTCATTGTAATTATATTCTCTGTAAAACATCCAGAGGTTCGGAAATGCACTTAGTGCATTTATATTGTACTGATGATCAGAAGATCAATGAATTTAAGTGCCTGAAAGAAACTTTTCAAATCTCCTCATTTTACTTAAGGTAAGGAAACTAGTGCCCTACAATATCTATTTATTTTCCCAACATGGCAGAGTCAGTACCAGAAAATAGTCCTGATTTCTACCATTTGTGTACGGATGCTTATTTATTCTCCCATGTTTTTATTGCGTGCCCACCATATGTCAGGCAGCATCTGAGACAGTTGGGATATATTGATGCACAAAAAAAGTAAAAAAAAAAATCTGCCCTCCAGGACCTTGTATTTAGTGGTAAGAGACAGATAAGGAACAGATAAATTTGTAAGTACAAACAAGTAAACTAATATGGTATGTTAGAAAGGGATAATGCTATGGAGGAAAAAATCAAGCATGGCCAGGCACTCTGAGAGGTGAGATGGGGAAGGGGAAAGATTTAAAATTGTGTGTACAGGTTTGTCCTCATTCAGGAAGTGACACTGGAGCAAACACATGGAAGAGATAAGGATGTTAGCTACAATAATTTAAGGGGAAAACATTTCCTGGAGAAGGAACAGTTAAGAATATGTCCCCACAGCAAGAGTTTGCTTGATGTGTTCAAGAAAGCCTTTGTAACTGGAGTGAAGCCAGAGAGGGAAATCAACACGATGAGCTTAGAGACTTAAGGCAAAACAGCTCATGTAGGACCTAACTGGCTATTGCAAGCGCTTGAGCTTTGACTCTGAGGAGCATGGGGACACGTGACAAACTTGATCATGACTTACAGTTGAGGACAGGAATTGAAAAACATTGTCTGTAAAGGGCCAGATAGTAAATAGGCTTTGTGGTCCATGTGGTCTCTGTTGGAACTACTCAGCTCTGCCACTATTACATGAAAGCAGCTATAGACAAAACATAAAGGAATGAATGTGGTTGTGCTCTAATAAAACTTTATTTAAAAAATGATGGGCGGGACGTGCTCCATTACTCTGGCTGCTGTATCGAGAATGGACTCTAGGGAAGCAAGTGGAAGCAATGAGGCCATTATTTTGTTTTGTTTTGTTTTTAGTAATCCATGAAAGAGATGATGAGGTATACATGTTTCCCTACCTATTATATAATGGATTTCAAATGAAATCTCCTCACTTCCAGAGGAATTTTTAATGGAAAATGTGAAGGAGAGAAAGAGAGAAGAGGAGAAGGCATGCTTTTGCATTATTTATTTTGTATGATAAACACATAAAAATAGTGAAGAAAACCCCCAAATATTAGTAATTTAATTAACATGCTGCTTTACACAATTCTAAGTAGGTGATTTGAATATAACTGCTCAAAAAATATATTTTGTATGAGGAGGAAAGATAAATACATACTGAAAAATCACTTCCAAGCCATATATAATTTAATACTAAAGTATCTAGATGAGACTCCAAAGTATTATGGAAATCAAAAAAGTAGTAGTTCAGCTGTGAGGTATATCTTTCTCCCTTCCCTTCTATTTCCAAGAAAGAAAGTTTTTAGATTGCAGATGTCTTTTCCTCCAACTAAATAAATTATCTACTTATGAAATCTAATATGACACTTCCAGTGACACTACAGCAATCAGCAATGCTTTTAATTAATTTTTCAAATGCAAATCACAGCAGTATACAATATTGTGAAGTGTGACACTGTTATGATGAAACAGGTATAACTCGAAACAATGAGTATTTAAGATGGTACAGAATTAAGATGATGAAAATATTAAAGGATACAAAAGCAGTATTCATGACAACTTTTTATTATTTCACAATAACTTTACTAATTTTTTCTTTTTTTAAAGATTTTATTTATTTATTTGACAGAGAGAGAGTATAAGCAGTGGGAGCAGCAGAGGGAGAGGGAGAAGCAGGCTCCCCACTGAGCAGGGAGGTGGACATGGGACTTGATCCCAGGACGCCAGGATCATGACCTGAGCTGAAGGCAGACACTTAAGAACTGAGCCACCCAGGCACCCCCGATTTTTTCCTGATTACATAAATGATACATACTTATTGTAGAAAAAACCTTCAAAAATACAAAAAAAAGCATAAAAAGAAATATATTCTCCTAAATCTCCATCACCATATGTTAATCAATATTAATACTGGTCATTTTCATGCATATATATGTATACATATATATTTCTTTTCCTAGGTTGATATATTACACATGAAGATTTTTATGTGTTTTCTTCTTCTTCTTCCTCTTCCTCTTCCTCCCCTTTCCCTTCCCCCTCGCCTTCTCCTTCTTCTTCCTATTATTATTATTTTACTGCAATCACTTTTCTTATATTTCAATACCATATCTCATTTCAATGAATCATATTTGAAATTATAGTTGTAGACCAAATGCAGCATGCAAAAAATAATTGCACAGGAAATGTTACTGTTTTCTCACTGAATTAAAAAAGGTGAGGACTTGAAAAAGGAATTGAGGAAATCTTAATTAATGGGCTGAATAATGAAATAGCCAGTTTGCTGTCAATCAGAGATTGAATAATCATTCTTCCAGTTTTGTAGGGCAGGTCTGCATATCCCATGAAAATCAGCTCTTTCTGATTTTCTTACGCTGAGTGTCCACCCAGAACCAGTCAGCTTCTCATTAATTCTGACTCATTCTTTCTACTCACATGGCAAACAACTAAGTTCTTGGTAATTTGACCCTACTCATTTGAAATGTGTTGTAAGCTGGATGTGAACTAGCTTAAAGTTATCTTTGGATCATCTATGAAGAGAGTTGGCTAAGCATGTCAATAGTAAAAGTTCAAACTGGAAGAAGAAGATTTAGACAACTTTAAAAAAACAACAGACTTTCAACAATTAAAATGTACTTCAGCAATAATGGTTTCTATATGATTAATCTGCTAATTACAAAAGACTTCACCTGTAATAGGTTTAGCTGACTATATAGCATTGCTTCAGTATTCATTTTGTGTTATTGTATGCATTCAGAGGTACCATTCTTGCATTTTTGATGATTTCTTAGTTCTTAACAGTACTGTTATTAAATACTTCTGAAGATCTTGGAAATAACCTATTTCTTAGTGGCATAAAAGCAAAGATTGTAAAAATAACTACAGACTTTTTCATAGCTTCAGGTATTTGTTATTTATCCATGATATGTACTTAATTCCTGAAAAAAATAATTTGAAGTAACTAATTTTTCAAATGTGATTTTTTTTTTTAATTTGTCAGTGTGGCTTAGGAACTGTCCTGTGTTGTACATAGCTTTGTATGGACGTGAGCCAGTTATAAGTTTTGAGAAACTAATAAGGAACTCAGAATTCACCCCATGTTGACACTTTAGAGCTTTTCTATAACAACACATCAGGTTGGGTTATAACTGTTTGATTTTTACATTTCTGTGTCTCCAAACTGTGTTACACTTACTACCACCCTGTAGGGTCAATCAACAAAATGAAAAGACATGGTGATTTTTATCTGAGCTCTATATTTCCATTGAGGAGAGGAACCCAAGATTTTGGAACCTGGGCTTATTTATATTAAGTCACATGGTTTTTATATATGAGCCATGGCTAAGCTCTATTGCTACCTGGGACATTTTTTTCTATTTCAGTTCTTAGCTCATTTATCTTCATGCTCTTTTTCCTACTAGGGCAGTATATAGACACGTGTGTGTGTGTGTGTGTGTGTGTGTGTCTACTAAAAAATGAAGTCAAGTCCTAAAGTACTGTGTAATCCTGGCTGCCAAGCCTCACTACTACTATTATTCTAGCTTTACATTCAGCATCCTGAGCTCCAACATGCAACCATACCCCATTCCAGAAGTTCACCTTTAGCCAACTCCTTTGGACATTTGTGTATAAGAAGATTCACTCTGCCATTTAACTCCTTCAGTAAGCATTTAAGTCTCTCTACTGTAAACAGTGAGTCCTTTCTTTCTTTCTTTTTTTAAAGATTGTATTTAGTGGGAGAGTGAGTACAGGGGAGCAGGGGGAGAAGGTAGAGGGAGAAGCAGACTCCCCGCTGAGCATGGAGCCCGATGCAGGGCTCGATCCCAGGACCCTGGGATCATGACCTGATCTGAAGGCAGATGCTTAACCGACTGAGCCACCCAGGCACCCCCTGAGTCCTTTCTAACTCATATGGATATTATAAAAAGATGGAGATGGGGTAAAAAGGAAAAATCCAGGGCTTCTCACTTACTAGATAGTAAATTAAGATAACTGGTTTTGGTTTTATGCAACAAGAGCTAGGTAAATTTTTATAACAAAAGAAGAATGGAGTCTTTTTTTTTTTTTTTTCCTATTTTTTTGCATATTTTTTTTAAGCAAGTTAAAGTCCACTTTAGAAAGGATGGCCTTGAATGTAGGATGGATTCTTCTCTCCAGGTCCCCTCAACTCCTCTCTCTCTGGCCCCTGAAGACATGTCCCATCTTTCATTACACTGCTCCAGCTTCTTGCTTACTCATGACAGCCAAGTCAGAGACCTAGCCAGCATCACTGAAGAGCTGAGACATTGGCCATAGATGGAAGTTCCATTCTTACAGTTCAGCATAAAGGTATGGTAAAATGTGCATTCTTGCCACCAAAACTGGCAGTTAGGGAGATGTATCTCTTCTGCTTTGATCTGTCAAAATGAACTTCCCATACATACAGTATTATGTAAAAAGATCAATGCTGTTTAGCCCTGGACCTTCACCCTAAACCCTATAATCTGTGTTTGTTTATGCAAATTGGTGTCTTCCTAATAATAAACTGAATATTAACCTAATATACAAATTTTTTAAAAAAACTAAAATTATGTGTGTGTTCTCTTTTTTACCCAATAATGCTATGCATGGAAAAGTACCCAAATCATTAAAAATTAAAGGCCTTTACTAAATAAAAAAGAATTACTTAACAATATGAATGATCAGCCCACTTATTTGATCTCTAAATTCTAATTTTATGAATTACTTCTGAATAATGTCTATGTTTCAAAATGCAAAAACGTCTGAATTATTGAAGCAATCTATAAAACCAAATCAGTATATTTCTTCTCTTTCTTACACTTAAATGATTTCAAATTCACATAAATCACATATCCCTCTAAAACAATGAATTTTTATTTCTGAAAGAATACAAATGAAATTAGCAATCTTTAAAATGAGAAGAGAAATTGATACTAGAAGTTTCTACCGTACATTTTGGAAAGCTAACCTCAACTTAATGTAGCACTATGGAAAGAGGGAGAACCTGATATTAAGTGTGAGAAAGGAAATAATTAGAGCATATGTTTTCTGAGTATTGGAGAGATTTTCTAGGTAGCATTCAAACCTAGCCTTTCAAAACTTCTTCCATCATTTCTGCCACTCATAAAAGAATAAATTTTGTAGAACACATTTTCAGTGATGGAATGGAAATCCTATATTTGCATAGACCCCATCTGTAGCTAAATAAAAACCGTTATAATAAAAATTGGTACTTTCTAAAAGCCTGAACATTGAGTAATTACAAAGAAAGACCAAGAAAGCAAGTGAAAACGTGAGGAAGATCAAAAGAGGGATAATTAATTCTTTACACTTACTTATTTTGAATTTTTAAAAAATGATCAGTGCTCTAGGATTGACTGTAGATTGATTTGGAAGCAATATTGATCAGAGTCAGAGTAGCATATCAGTGGAGGCTTCTGATCCAAAAAGATCCTGGTAAATTATCTGAATTATGGCCATCTGTATTACTCCTCTTCACCGTGTCCCCTCCCCTTCAGCCATCATCTCCACCATTACCCCACCTAAAGTAATTCATAGTCATGATGACTGTCCAAATCAGGCAAGGAGAATTGCACTCTTAACAGACAGTGTTTCTGTTTGGCTGAAAATTCTAAATTATTTAGATCAAAATTTGTAAGCTCAAACAGGTTTATAATTAACTGGAGTGACCATAACATCAATATTTTATATATTTTAAAGTAGGCATATATTAATTATATTAATAATTTTGGCTTATTTTTTAGTGTAATAATACCGAAGTTTGTCTTTAAAGAGCAGGTAACTTAATTGGAAACTGCTTATTTTGAAAATTATCTTAGTTATAGTCTTGCTTTGTTCCCTAAATAACAAGATTTTATTCCCTTCCCCCTTTTCCCATTTGTGTTCTTAAAAACCACAAGGAAAGAATTTTGCAGAGCACAGAATTTCTTTTATGCTTTAAGGTTTAGACTTTGTTTAGAAAATCTGAAGAATTTATTTATTTTCTGAGGCTTTAATCTTTTTGATAAGTAAAGTTCATGGAAAACCATGTAATTGGTATAGAACTTTTCACTTGAATTGAATCGCTTAATCCTTCTGTACTAGAATACTTTTGCATCTTGCCTGGAGTAAATTAGTTTCTTTAGGTTAAAAAAAAAATCTGGGAATTATATTTTTCAATTTGAAATTCACTTAATATCAAAGTGGCTATAATTAATTCTTTTTTTCCTCATGATCTGAAAAGCTATAATGAGAAATTACAAATAACATATCAAAGAAATTTCATAAAGTATACCTGATAAAAACATTTCAAGTGTGAGGTACTTTCTTTTTCACACTAAATTTGATTTTATAATACATAAAAGGCATACAATTAGTGCCATCTAGTGCATTAACCCATCATGCCAGCAATCTTATCAATTCATCACATGCCTTGCTTTTCAGAAGGCATTTTATAAAGTCTTACAATTTCTCAAGATCATTTAATTCAAGTTAATATTAAACAGTTGATTTAATTTTAGTTAAACACTAATCTATTTACATGTTACAGTTCTTAAAGAAAGTTCAAAAATCAGATAGATCATTATTTTCTTATCATTATTTTAATTGATTAGAATTTTCATTGAACATTATGTGAACATGACCTACACATTTACCCTGTGCATAAAACAGAAGAAATCGCTGCTTTAAATATATAATTTGCTACAACTGGTAAGTTCAACAATTGCCTATGCTAAGTTGGCAATTAGTTTGGATAGCAATTTTCTCATGCAGGTATTTCCCCTAGGTTTCAAAAAATATGAATATTTTTTTTTTTTTAAAGATTTTATTTTTTTATTTATTTGACAGAGAGAGACACAGCGAGAGAGGGAACACAAGCAGGGGGGTGGGGGAGGGAGAAGCAGGCTTCCTGCCGAGCAGGGAGCCCGATGTGGGACTCGATCCCAGGACCCTGGGATCATGACCTGAGCCAAAGGCAGACGCTTAACGACTGAGCCACCCAGGCGCCCAAAAAATATGAATATTTTTGAGGTCAATGCAGGAGATTTCCTTCATCATGCCCTGGTGCTTTAGTTTGAGAAAAAGAAGAATGATAAAATTCCATATACTACTTAAATTAGCCATGGGCACTCCTACGTATCTTGTCTATTTAGTTCAAGAAACTCATTTGTGCATTGAAAGCCTGAGAAAATTTTAAGTCAGAAAATAGGATGACTTAAAAAAAAAAAATCAAGTTTATTAATAATAGTAACTAAGTGCACTGAGACCTCTCCCCATGAAAGTTAGTCACAGAAAAATTCAGCTTTAGCCGTATTTCATCTGATAAACAACCAAACGTTGGGCAAATGGTAAAGTACGAAGGGGTGGGCCTCCCCCCATCGGCCTTACTTCCTTTGTCACCACTTCTATGTTCCCAGTGCTTCTATTTTCTTTTCTTCTCAATTACTCCCTATTGTTTTATTTCCTTTCTTGCTACTCTGTAACAGTGTCAAACCAAGGAAGGTAACAAACTCCCTATTCTTTTATTTCCTTTCTCCCTACTTTGTAACAGTGTCAAACCAAGGAAGGTAACAAAGCAGGTGTGGCCTGCTGTCACTTATATAAAGCGTCAAAAAACTTAAAAAACAAAACAAAACATCTTGAGAATTACCCAGAATGCTCCCTTGGGCTCTTGATCCAAACCAAACTACTCCTCCTATTTAATTCTGACCTCAATTCCCATTTTCAATTTAAATTATCCTGCCAACAAATCTGGACATGCAGTTATCCATCTGATAGGCTGTTAGCCATAGTGCAAACCCAGATTTAGTCATTTGTTCAAGTATTAATACAGTGTGGTGGGTGCTGTTCTAGTCACTAGGATACAATGTAAAAGAAAAATGACACAGTTCCTGTTCTCATGAAGCTTATAAGCAGATAATAATAATAAAAATAATAAATAAGTAGATAATGTAGGACAGTTGCAAACTGTCTGAAGAAAAATGTAACAGAGTGATTGGAATGGGACAATTTTAGAACAGTAGCCATATAAGCTCTCTTTGTTAGGTAACATTGATCCAGACAGAAGAAGCAGTGCTCCAGGAAGAGATAACAGCTCCGTGAAAAGGCCTGGAGGTGCAAATGAGCTTGATATCTGGGTTGTTTGGAAACAACAAACTGGGTTGGAAGGAGCATACTAAAAAGCGTAGATCTGGGGAGGTATTGTAGTCTATTGGTTGTGGGATCTTCGGGGCTATTCAAAAATTCATAGATAATTCTGTATGCAATGGAAGCTCATTGAAGGGTTTTTAGCAGTGGAAACTCCATTCTAATTCAAGTTTCAAAACAGTGCTTTGTGGAAAATGGAGTAGAGAGGACAAGCAGGAGGACCAATTAAAAATCTATACTTTATACGGGAAAAAATGGAATTTTAAGATTGTGTTATTGGGGATTGATGAATTGATGAATTCTTTGTAAGATATTGGATATATTTATTGTTAGCACCACCATTCCCAGTCCATGATTTTACACACACACTCACGTACACACACATTTTAACGACACCACTGTATATATTATAATATGTATGATTGTATTTATTACAATACTGTGATTTATAATAATTATGTATTTGGTCTTACTTCTGGCACAGAGCTTCTAAAACCCTTGAAATTTCCTAAGTGTCCACAGCTTAAAGGTGTCTTTCTTTATGTTAATGAGGTGACTTTTAGATCCCACCTAAGGATGGGGGATGGCTGCCAGAAGAACCAACTCTGTGATTAGTGTGTTGGAACTTTTAACCCTATCCTGACCTCCGGGAGGCTAGAGGCTGAATCAATTGCCAAGGGCCAGTGGTTGAATCAATCATGCCTCTGTAATGAAGCCTCCATAAAAAGCCAAGAAGACAGGATTCCGGAGCTTCCAAGTTGATGAACACATGGAGATGTGAGGGGAGTGGCAGACCTGGAGAGGGCAAGAAGCTCTGCACCTTTCCCCCATACTTTGCCCCATGTATCTCTTCCTTCTGGTTGTACCCGAACTATATCCTTTTTTAATAAACTGGTGATCCAGTAAGTCAAATGTTTCCTGAATTCTGTGAGCTGCTCTAATAAATTAATCAAAACCCAAGAGGGAGAAGGTCATGGGAACCTCTGATTTATAGCCAAATTGGACAGAAATTGTGCATAACCTGGGAACCTACTACTTGTGATTGGCATCTGAAAGGGCTCTGTCTTTCATGTGTGGACTCTGACATTATCACCAGGTAGGTCATGTCAGAATTGAATTAAATTGTAGGACACCCAGCTGGTGCCATGGAGAATTGCTTGGTGTGGGTAAAAACCTCTACTGTGTAGTGACCAGGAGTGTCAGAAGTGAAGTGTTTTTGTGAAGGTAAAGGAGACTCACAGGTGGAAGGCTGAGATTTTTCCTTTTTTGTATATTAGGAAAATATATAATAAAAGAGTATTTCAGAAAATAAACACAATAGATGAAATGTAGCCTCCTGGTAAAAGGGAATTGAGAAATTTGTGTTCTGTTCCAAAACTGTCATGGACTTTGTCAGTCGAAGCCAGGCCTACTTCCCACTTGTGCTTGTTATTGAGTTACGCATAACCACCTGTAACATTTAGGAAATAGTTTTCTTGAATATGCATACATTAATGTAGTATGGTCATTACAGCCATAGAACTTACCTACTGATAACAGATTTATCAAAGGCCTATTTACAGCAAACAATATTTTTTACTGTGAATATGGTCTTTCACATAAGTATTTATTGCCCTTAAGCAAGCACATGCAAGAAAAAGTTATAAGAATACCCATACATAGCACCTTAACTGCTGTTTTCTGTAACATTATCAATGCAAAAAAGCCTGTGTGGTCTGAGTTTTGAACCATCTGCTGGGGACTCCAGGCCAAAGAGAAAAACAGCATACATTGCAAAATCAGTGATTTTTCAAGAATTTTGAATTTTATTAAAATACCAGTTTTATATCAATTTCCATCCATTTTCTTCTTAGAAGAATCATAGAAGTAAAAGGATATTTTGGAAAGGTGATGATGATAACTGCATAGATCTGAATCTCCCTGGATCCCCACACAGAATTGCATCGAGCAGCTAGAACGCAAAGCAGAAATCCCATGGGCAACATTTAAAACAAAATTAAATAACAAGGTGTGCTATGAATCCCAAAATACAAACAGGTTGGGACACACCACCAACAGCCACAGATGTCAGGTTTCAGAGTCTGTGAAGGAGGATACAGAGGAAAGCACAGCATAGTGTCCCTTAGAACAGGAGAATTCCCAAAGAGCCAAGAGTTATTCCTTGAAAACCATGGTGAGTCAACTTGATGTCCACAGCTGAACTGGGGAGAATTTTGCCCAACCCAGTGAAGGGTGTGGGCAATGAGTATGTTGCAAGGTTTGAAGTGGCAGGAGAAATCTAGCCACCAGGAACTCTGGAAGATAACCAGACAATGTGCTCTTGAAGAATGTGACTCCACATTAAGGACAGGCTTCTGGAAGAAGGATCAAAATTGAGCAGAAGTGGAATAATGAGGACAAAAGAAAGAAATGGTCCAGATAAAAGTGGGACATAGAGGGGGCGGAGCAAGATGGCGGAGGAGTAGGAGACCTGGATTTCGTCTCCTCTCAGGAATTCAGCTGGATAGGGATCGAACCATTCTGAACACCTACAAACTCAACAGGAGATCGAAGAAAGGAATAGCAACAACTC